>NW_025421697.1:0-276638 GCF_011764305.1 Mustela putorius furo
GTTCCATTTTTAAGAGCCCATAGATGGCATTTTTTTAGTGTTGCGTTTTTGAGTTTTCATCACTCTTTAGTTACTTCTACTTCACAGATAAACAATTTGCTAATGACAATGTGAACTTCCTACAAATGTGCAATCAAAATCCCTAGGTACACATACTGAAGTTCTTCGTTTCCTTTTAAACATTATTTCTCTCTTGATATGCATTCTTGTTTGTATATATATTGATTATAAAGTTTTTTTTAACAGACTGCATTTTTTAGAGTAGTTTGGGGATCAAAAGTAAAATTCCCGTTCCCCAACATAAACACAGCCTTCCCCATTATCAACATCCTGTACCACGGTGATATTTTTCACGCTCACTGACCCTACCACTGGACACATTCATTATCACCCAAAAGTCCACAGTTTACATTAGAGTTCACTCTTGGTGGGGCACCAGGGCAACAGGGCTCAGTGGGTTATGGCTTCTGCCTTTGGCTCAGGGTCATAACCTCACGGTCCTGGGATCGAGCCCCAAGACCAGACTCTCTGCCTTGGCAGGGAGCCTGCTTTCCCCCAACCCCTGCTTTCCCTGCCTGCCTCTCTGCCTGCTATGATGCCTTCTTTCAAATAAATAAATAATAAAATCTTTAAAAAACCTTTTCTCATAGAGTTCACTCTTGGTATAGTATCTTATGCATTTTGACAACTGTGTAGCGATATATATCTAAAAATATCATACATATCATACAGAACATTTTCACTGGCTAAAAAATCCTCTGTGCTCTGCCTGTTCGTCCTCCTCCTCTCCTAAACTGCTACAAACCGCTGACCTTTATACCATTTGCATAGTTCTGCCTTTTCTAGAAGGTCATATAGTTGGAACCTTGCAACATGAAGCTTTTTTCAAATTGACTTCTTTCACTTAATATGACGGACTTTTAAGTTTGTTCCATGCCTTTTCATTGCTTGATAGCCATTTCTCTTTATCGCTGAATCATATCCCATTGTTTCAAAGGACCACAGTTTATCTATCCATTCTCCTCCTGAAGGACATCTTAGCTACTTCCAACTCTTGGCACTGATGGGTAAAGCTGTTACAAACACAGGTTTATATGCAGGATTCTGTGTACACAAAGTTTTCGCTCTTTTGGGTGAGTACCAAGGAGCACGATTGCTGGATCACATGGTAAGAATATGTTTAGTTTGTAAGAAAACTGCCCAAATGTCTTCCAAAGGGGTAGCACCATTTTAGTGTTCTCACCAGAATGAATGAGAGTTTCTCTTGTTCCTCATCGTCAAAAGCATTTTATGTTGTCAGTATTTTGGATTTTAGCCATTCTAATAGATGTGTAGTGACATATCATTGTTTTATTTATTTATTAAAAAGATTTTATTTATTTATTTGACAGAGAGAGATCACAAGAACACAGAGAGGCAGTCAGAGAGAGAGAGAAAGGGAAGCAGGCTCCTGCTGAGCAGAGAGCCCAACGTGGAACTCGATCCCAGGACCCTGAGATCATGACCTGATCCAAAGGCAGCAGCGGCTTAACCCACTGAGCCATCCAGGAGCACCTCATTGTTCTTTTAATTTCAATTCCTTAAATAGACATGCCGTGGATCATCACAGCATCTTTTCATATCATTATTGCCATCTCAATATCTTCTTCAGTGAAGTATCTGTTCCAGTCCTTGCCAATTTTTCAATCAGGTCATTCATTTTCTTGTGTTTGAGTTAATAAATAAGTACATAATAATAATAAATAAATAAATAATAAAGGAATGAATTTATGAATTTATTATATATATTTATTATATATATTATATATTATATTTATTATATATATTATATATGTTATACATAATATATTATATATTATTATATATTAAATAATACTTTATTAAAAATAAATTTACTAATGTGGCCAAGAATTCAGAATCACAAATACTTCAGAACTAATAATAACTGCCATCACTTGATGTTATTCTATAAGATAAATCCTACGATCAAGTTTCAATTTTAAAATCTTACAATTTTAAATTCTTAAATCGTTATGAAGAAGCATCATTTGGAGGGAGCAGTTTTCATAATTTAGCATCCATCAGCCTTTTTTTAAAGATTTTATTTATTTATTGGACAGAGAGAGAGAGAGATCACAAGTAAGCAGAGAGACAGGCAAGCAGGGAGGGAAGCAGTTTTCCTTTTGAGCAGAGCCCGATGTGGGGCTGGATCCCAGGACCCAGAGACCATGACTTGATATGAAGGTAGAGAGGCTTAACCCACCACACCCCACGTGATGAGAGAGCCCCTCAGGTGCCCCTCTTCCATCAGTCTTAATTGTTTGGAGGAAAATGTGTGGATGAATAATGCCTTAGGGAGCTAATCTCTCTAAAGAATTTTCAAGTCTTTACCCCTTCAAGGTATTTGTACAGTTCTGATAGCCTCTAAACATCCAGCTGATTTCTACAGTGACAGGCCTGTTAAAACCTGTCCTCAAACCAGGAATAGAGCTTGAAACATACCAGTCAAGAGCAACTTTGAGTCTTTTAAGGAATTTATCATCCTTTCTTTGTTTTTGGTTCATATCTGAAATAGTTCCATATTACACTTGCATAATTTCTCCAGAGCTGACTTTGAAGGAGGCATTCAGTTCCAGTTAGTTCCATATTTTGGCAAGAACTATAATTCTATATAAAAAAGAAAACATATCTTAGGGCGCCTGGGTGGCTCAGTGGGTTAAAATCTCTGATTTCGGCTCAGGTCATGATTCCAGGTTCCTGGGATTGATTCCAGGCTCACTTCAGAGCACGGAGCCTGCTTCCATTCCTCTCTCTCTGCCTGCCTCTTTGCCTTCCTGTGATCTCTGTCACGGAAATAAATAAATTTTTTTTTAAAAAAAACATATTTTTATACCAGATATTCATGTTTATTAACTAAGATATCACAATACAAATAATACAAACAGTTGCTCTTTATTAATACCTTCAACCAAGATCAAAAAAATATGTCATATTTTCTCCAAAAATTTTATATCATCTGATAGGTCAGATATATATAAAATTACATTTAAAGTTTTGAAAATATCAGCAAATATTTTCATTTAAATGCAAATTTGAAAGAAAAGCTACTTTTCCAAACATAACTTTTTCTCCTATTTTTTTTAAATTTTGTCGACAACTGATAAAATGTTTAGCGAGAGTATAAATGTTAGATCGAAAAAAAATGATTAATAGATGTAGGTTCAAATTATTATGTTCCATTAAAAATGAAAAATGATTTAGTCTTTGATGAACATCTGTTTGGTAATGTGTTGTATCAAGATATAGTAAATTAATGACATATATAAAATTATAGGGAAATGACACCTTCCGATCCATTATGAGTAGAGCTTTTAAAATGCTATTTGTCACAACCTGTCATCTTGTCATTATGTAGCATTATGTAGCATTTCAAAAATATATACTCTTTACTATGAAGTCTTTTAGAAATCTAAAATATGACTTTCTATGGATTGTGTTTCCATATTCCTTTATTGCCAGTTTGAAACAAATCCACATGCTTTGATTCAAAGGTAATAAATCCCTTTTTGAAAAAATGATGTTTATTTTGTTCTCTCACCCTTAGCAGGTGGTTTCATTTTAGCACACTTCAGAGTTATAATTTCATGCTTATTAAAAACATTTTTATGATCTACATAGATGAATGAAACTTTTATTTTATTAAATTATTTGCCAAAAAATCTGTTATTTTTAAAAACGTATTTCCTTTGAAGGGTTATTTTAGAGCATTCAGAGAGGATCTAGGAGTGTCGTATTATGTAATTTTTAAGTAGGTTTGAAATGGTTATTTATATGATTGTTTCTTTAAGGATTTTGTCTTATTTTGTTGTTTTTTGTCTTATTTTGTCTTATTTTGTCCATTATATGCTATAAAATATTTTGAAAGTAAATTTAAGGTACGTTTTACATAGTTTATTTTTGGAAAAAAATATTGAAATGACTTATGAAATTCAGTATACTCTCAACATTAATTTTTTCTGAAATTTACCAATTGTCTACTGAACCTATTATATGGCAGATATGACTTCAGACTACACTGGTAAATGAAATACTTGGCTTTGTAGAACTTTTATTTTAATGGGTGAGACAATTAAAAGCTATAAACCTTAATAAAATTTGCATAGTGTATTCAAAAATGATGAGTACAATGGGGAAAAAGAAAAATTCGATCAGGGTGAGAAAAATCAAGGTTACTAGGCAGGGGATGGGGAGTTAAAAATTTTAATGGGAAGATCAGGGTAGTTTCAATGAAGCTGACAATTGAACAAAGCTATGGAAAGGTGATAAATTTGCCCAGAACTAGGAGCAATAAGGTCACTCCAGACAAAGGAATTGGCTATCTTGAAGGCCATAAGTTTGGATCGTGCCTGGCATATCTGAGGAATAGCAAGGAGGCCACTGTGAGGGACTGAAGAGTAGCAGGGAAAGAGGTCACAGAGGTTAAATGAGTGGCTAGATCATGTAAAAGCTTAGAAGTCATTGTAAAACTCTGGCTTTTATATTTGGAAACTTACTGTGTGATAGAATTTCTGCTAATAACTGAGAGTTCAAATGTCCATAAATATTCAAGGATTCTTTTTCTTGTAAGACAGAATAAAGAAAAAAGAGTTCATATTTTCACATGGTGTAACAAATGCTCTGAGATCCAAGTGTAGGAAGCTATGGGAGCACAGAAGAAGGCACTAAAATCACACCAATATATTTGATGTCTGTGACTAAATATAAATTTGTATTTTCTAGATTTTTTTATAGTCATGGAATCACACAGTATATACTATTCATTGCCTGGCTTTTCTTTACTCAGCACCATTACTTTGAGAATCTCCAAATGTAAATAGTTCATTTTGATGTTGAATAGTAATCTCTTTAATGAATAGATCATAATTTGTCTTTGCTCTATTGATGGACATTGATGAACATTTTCCCCTGTTTTCAATTCTTAAAAATAAAGCTGCTATGAAATTCATATACAAGTCCTTGTACGAACATAGGGTTTGTTTCTCTTGGTTAAATGCCTAGTAGTAAAATGGCTCTTCGTGTAACTGCAACATATTTTGCATTTCAAAAAATTTTCAAACTATTTTCCAAAGTGGTGTTATCATGATATATGCCAACAACAGTTTAGATTTTTTGTCGCTTCTCAATCTAGCTCAGACGAAGTACAATTAGCCTTTATAATTTTAGCCATTCTAATAGATATGTAAGCATGTCTCATTATGATTTTAATTTGTATTTCTTTAATGTCTACATGTTGAGAAATTTGTCATGTGCTTATAAGCCATCCATGTCTCTACAATAATTTTCTTCACATGTAAAATTGGATACTCTGTTTGGTTATTAGTAAGGTATTTTATTTTTATTCATTTTTTAATAATCAGAGTAGATGTCCATTATCAGATATATAATTTGCAAATCCCTTCTCCATCTTTATGGTTTCTCAATGGAGCTTTGATAGCTGTGTCTTTCAAGAAATATGCTACTTCTTGACTGGTACACGGAGGTATGACTAGAACATTATCAATGTTGACCTTTGCAAAGAAAATCATGGCTTAAGATATATTTAGTCTGCAGTTGTTGGGAGTGTTCTGTAATATCAAGCATATCTAGTTAGTTGATAATTTTGTTCAAGTCTTACATATCTTACCAATTTGATGACCATTTGTCTATATAATCTTAAAATGAAGGTGTTGAAATTTTTTTCCATTTCTCTTCTAAGGTGTTTTGTTCTCCAAGAAATTAAATGCTTGATTATCACACAATTATAAAATACTTGTGTCAAGAATTTTTATTCAAATTTAATAAGAGAAGCAGATATTAAAACTAGTTCACATGGTTATTTGGGATATAAGCAGAGTTGTGCAGCAGAAGTGCTCTGGGCCCATAATTTGGGATATAGAATTTATGTTTTCTAATGAAAAATCACTAATTTGCATTATTGTTAACAAGACTCTTGTGCATTACCATCAGTTTTCTACATTATGACCTCTTGCTCTAGAGTTTGTAAATAACTTTGTCAATAGCAAGCTAATAAACGGGGTGACTGCAATGGATTGAGATAATCTCCAGAGTTTCTGCTACATAATGCCCAGGACTCCATTGAAAGGACACCTAAGAATTTATTTTGCCCAAAAATTTGATCATTTTTTTCACTGTCCTTACCTATTTTCCAAACCTAGTCCTTTTGCTTGACCTTTCAGTCTACGGACAACCCTGTATCTGACTGCTTGTTAATTCTGGGACTGTCTTGCAGATTAATTTGCTTTCCAGAGGTGGTTCCTCTAATTGATGTCTAAGAACCCTAATTAGTTAAAAAAACTTTTTTAAACATTTTCATTGCTATTTATTATTATTATTATTATTGCTAATATCTCTATTATAAATAATTCACAAGGGCATCTTTCTGACAAAAGACAAAGAGCTGGCTACTAGTAGAAAAAGTACATTTGACTCTGTCAGTGAAAGTGGTAAAGGGATTTGAGAAAATAAGGCAAAGCACTGGAATTATGTGTTAAAACTTTAAATATTATAGACACATTTACTTAATTTCTAATAATGTTGTTGCTTATAATTAAATAAGATGTTTTCCATGAACCACGCATTACAGCAAATATATTGTTTATACAGATTAAAGTTTCATCAAAAGGGACGCTTGGGTGGCTCAGTTGGTTAAGCAGCTGCCTTTGGCTCAGGTCATGATCCCAGCGTCCTGGGATCGAGTCCCGCATCGGGCTCCTTGCTCGGCCAGGAGCCTGCTTCTCCCTCTGCCTCTGCCTGCCATTCTGTCTGCCTGTGCTTGCTCTCTCGCCCACTCTCTCTGATAGATAAATAAAATCTTAAAATAAATAAATTAATTTTCATCAAAAAATGTAAGTATTTTATTGTAGGATCATGATCAGCATATTGCAGATGAGAAAAGTGAAATTTAGAAAAGTATGTCTCTTTAAATCCCTCATACAATATCTGGCCTAGATAGAAGGATATACTATCACAATTGAGGAAGATAATTGAAATTACTTAAATTGATAAACTTTACTGTATAGGGTTTTTTAAAAGTTTGCCACCGATTCAGATTCTTTTAAAATATATATCTATTTAGTGCAAAGAGAATGCACTGAGAAGTAAAAAGAAAGTGATATATCAGTGCTACCAAATAATGGCTATAATATCATCACCTTATTTATAAACAATGAAACAGTGTGCAATATTTAAATAAATTTAAATAAATTCCTATTTATTTTATAAATTTATAAATTTAAATAAATTCCTATTTATTTATTATTAAAGAAATTCCTCTAACAAACACTATGTTTTGAAGGTTGCTAGCAGGAAAGTGTTGTACTACATGGAAGTAATCAGAAAATATGATCTAAAATTCTGCTTTCAAGGCCGCCTGGGTGGCGCAGGGGGTTAAAATTCTGCTTTCAAGAAGCTATAACAGTAACTACTGAGCATTAGCTATTATATGCTATGGATGAATAACTGAAATCTACATTTGAAACTAATGGTACACTATATGTTAACTAATTGAATTTTAAAAAGTTAATAAAAAAAACCCCACTATTTTTATAAAACAATATTCCCAACAGGCTCTTTTGCTTTAAAATACTCACTTTGTAATGAGAGTCATTACTTTTGTCTAGCCAATTCTTACATCACTGTTTATCCCCTTCCCTGCTTTATCCCTTCCCAGTATCAATAAAGGCTCACTGGGGTTACCTAGAAGCCATGAGAAAGCTTGTAATAGATCTGGCTGGTTTTCACCAGCAATTTGACCACCATGTGCACAGGGAAGTCTATTGATAAAGGCTTTATTGCAATAAATTGCAAATACATGGATGATTTTGAATTCTCTTTCTTGAGGTCTTGTTTCATGAGAATAAATTTAGGGTGGCTTATTGGAATGGATGTTATTAACATATTATCATAGTTCTAAGTACATGGAATTGTAAAATAGATTAATGAATGTGGCATTACTGACAACTGTCCTCATTTTGAAATCAAATTACAGTGTACTAAGATGAGGAAGCAAAGCAGATTTGGGATTATGAGTGAAATAATTTAAAAAAGTCTTAGGGGTATGATCAGACTATTGGGTAATTCAGTAGAAAATGTCAACTGATTGAGATTCTGTGTTCCCTGATTTCAGAGAGAAGTTAAGATAAATAAGTAACACGAGGAGACTAGGAAGCCAAACATAAGTGATAATTTTGTGCCAGGGGGTGTGTATACATCTGTTTATCTTCTTGTTTTACCACTAAGGTTGCTCCTAGAGGAGAGTTTAAATATGTGTTGGAGCTAATCTCTGTGGATGACACAAGAAACCACATCCTACAGCTCTCCCTGAAACACCCCTTATGATTTCAATGTAATTTGGTTTTTTGCATTTTTAGAAATAACAAAATACTTTGCAAACTCATCAACTTTATTACCACCACAAGTGAGTCAGCTTACTCCACATTTTAACACAGTGACAGTCACAGAGGAATGGAGGAATGAGTAGAGTTATCAATATATGTGCTTTTAAGAAGTGTGACAGGGTAGCAGCTAATTCCAGGAACCAAAACATGGGTCAGCAGCTGTGCAGGAAAAGTGATGGAATAAATGACTCATTTCAGAGGAGTTCTATAACATATTAGTTCTATAATGTATCTTCAGCACCCAATTACCCGCTTTGATCTAAAGATAAGGATTTACAGTTAAGGTCCCATTTATGATTTGACTGGTAGGGTCTGAATCATGTTTACTATTGTTTTGACTATTACTTGAAACCTATAGTAGTACTTGGGATATGTGTTGTGTATTCTGTGAACATGTGCTATTTTTAGATTAGATAATTCCTGTCTCGAACCCCTGTTAATTTGTTTGTTTTTGTTTATTTGATAGTGGTTTCAGTAAATGGATATATCTGAAAAATTGCAAAGCCACTATTATAAGAAGTTATTATTATATATAGCATGGAATTGCACATTCCTCCTTTGAATCCGACAGAGCTTCACCATATCCTTAACAATTTGGGAAAAACATGCTATTATTTTTCTTTATAAAATTTCTCCTCCTGTCAGGCTGTGATGGTGGTCATCAGCAGTAACTCCTCTGAAGGCTTTGTCAAAAGAGTTGAAAACTGGAAAGGTGTGAATGAAGCTGTTTGCTGAATATAAAGAAAAGAGCATTGAAGTACACAATTCACACTCTTACTTCTCCTTCTATGATTTCAGATGTTTGACATTTGAAAATTTTGCTTCTAGAAGAGATGCCCTATATAATTCTTACTTTAAGGAGCAAGTTGCTTTTATAATTTTATTATTCTACCATTCAAGTGTTTCCATTTAAATTAAATTCAATACCATTTAAAAAAAATCAAAAGTGCAGCCAGTATTCAATTCTTGGGCTAAATAATTTTAGAAAGCTTTGTGTTATTGAACCTACGGTGTTTTTCTGTAGTTTTAACTCTTTCTTTCTGTGATTTTTCCCATTAGTCACGTAAGTGACTGCAATATAACAGACATTGAGGATAAAGAAGGACTGAATAGAACAATCCTTGGCCTCATGAAGTTGAGAGTCTAGCAAGGGAGTCAAACAATGCAATCATTCAGAGACAATTTATTGAGTGCCTGGCCTAAGATGGACACAACAAAACCCCAGCCCAGAGGAATCATTTTAATGGGAGAGATAGGTAATAGGTAAGCCAACTTTAAAAAGAGAAAAAAAATCATGCTGGTTTTTCTTTAATAGTGATGCATATTTGAACTAAATAAGCACATTTTAGAAAGAGCAGTGATTGAGAAGAGGTTATGTAACTGAGTGGTCCGAAAGGGCCTCCCTGAAAAAAGTCTCTGTTGGACAGATTTCTGAATAATATCAACTAGGAAGCTGCGTAAAAATCTCAGGGATGGGTGATTTTTCCAGTCAAAAAAAACTGTAAAGGCTCCAAAGTCACAATACAGCTGTAAGTTTCTCTAATAAAGTAGCTTCTGACAAAGAATGAGAAGAAATAACTAACCCAGGTTTGAAAGAAAAGGGACAGACTTTCTATGGAATTAATACTTAATTAAAGCTCTAAAGGACAAAAATACAATAGAGCAAAATTCTGGTGATGCTGATATACCTAATGAAAGTTCATAAACAAGGTGTGGGTAGCAAAGAGTGTGTGTGGGAATGTTGGTAAGAACAGTGGGGAAGAGTCATCCCTGAACATGTTCTTAAATGAAGCAATTCTTGTGTTGTTTTAAAGGGTAAATTGGAGTTTGCCTAAGTGATTAGAGAAGGATGCCCCGGCTTATGGAAGTTCAAAGCCATAAAGGTGTGATAAATTACTGCAGATATTTTCATGTATATTTGTTGTTGCTTCTAGTAATGGTGATCTAAAAACTCCTACTTAAGACATTTAAAAATCCAGACAAAATAGCTTTTAAAGTTAAAAATATCAGAATGATTATAAAAATAAGTGAGGGATTACTGGGCCAAAATACGAAACACAATGAGAGTCTAGAGATATATGCCTGAAGCCATTTTAGCTATGAGAGCATTTGAAACTGCTAAAAACACACTGAGCTGTGTTTTTAATAGACACTTGATACTAGAGAAACAAAATTCAAAATCCAGCAGCAATCAAATTTGAAAACTTTGGTACAACCAAATTTAAGTTAAGAACCCAAAGCACAAGGAGAAGCAGAAATAAGACTATAGCCTACCTTGCCTTCTGTGTAAACTGAGAAAGTCAATCACTGAATTTGGAATATGATTGTCTTGTCTCAGATATAAGAGAAAATGCAGCCAAGGAGGACCGTACCATTATTATAGCTCTTAATTATCGCTACTCAATAAGAGTTTCAAATATAATGTCTTGAACATATCAAAATGTAACAAAGCACACAAAGAAATACTATTAATAAGATTTGATAGACAAAATGGGATTAAGTATGATGTGAGAATGATCAATAAAGATTGTAAAATGGCTTGATTACTCTGCTCAAAGAAATGAGAGGGGAAGCAAATTGAACAAAAAACTGAAACTAAAAATGATATTGAGAAAGATTTTATAAATGAATTAAATGGATACTCTAGAATTTTAAAGATATGACAGCTAATTTAAGATACCACAGGGGTGCCTGGGTGGCTCACTTAATTAAACCTCCAATTCTTTTTCCTTTTTTATTACACCTTAATTTTATTTTATTTCTTTCATTTTGGCTCAGGTCATGATGTCAGGGATGTGAAATAGAGCCCAGAGTTGGGCTCTGTGCTGATCCTGGAGCCTGCTTAAGATTCCTTTCCCTTCTTTTTCTATCCCTCCCTGCGCTCTCACTTGCTCGCTCTTTCTTGCTTGCAAATAAATAGATAGATAGATAGATAGATAGATAATAGACAAAGCAAAATAAAAGCAGATTATGAAAATAAATATAAAGATTTTGAAATGAAAACAAGTACAAAATAAAATAGAGAAGACCTACACAGCTAAGAGTTCATTCAGAAAATCTATTATTAAAGAAGTCAGTATGACACAATGTTAAGATATCAAAAGATTTGAGCATGTACTTTACAGAAAGGGTAATCCAAATGGCCACTCATATATAAAAACTGTTTATCTTTATTATGAATCTGGAATTAAATTAAATTAAATTAAAAATAAATTAAAACCTAGAATGACATACTATTACACACTTGCCATATTGGGCAACAGTGAAAATGTCTTGCAAGAATGTGAAGGAATGACAGTGCACATAATAAAAACATATGAGGTAAGTTGGACAATATTTAGAAAACTTAAAAATTTAAAAAAAAATTTGGTCCATTCCTAGAAATACAACATGGAACTAATGAATATTTTCACCAGGATATGCAAACAGATGATTATAGTTATTTCATTCATAACGGCAGATCAGTAGTGGTATATTTGCACAATGTTACATTAAATAAGAGAGAATATTAACAAAGTGGGAGGAGGGGCTAGGTTGTTATCATAAACAGATCTTCTATGGTGCTAATTATGTTCTATTTCTCAAAATCTGTAAGTTGAAAAAGTTTTCAAATTTATATCTAGATAGATAGATAGATAGATAGATGATAGATAGACAGATATCCCAGAAGCTGCAATGCTAGGCTAAGACCAGGCTTTAAAGGGCTTTTCTATGCTCTACTAAATACTTTAAACCATTCATTATATCATAGCTCAGTGTTCAAATCTCCATTTGTTTCCTCAGTTTCCTAATATTTATCTTAAGGTGACCTGATCCAGACTTTTGATCACCTTTGTCTGAATATTTCTATTTTAACAAAGTCCTTTGGAACACTCAGAGACTAAAACTTAGAAAAATACTCTGATTGTTATCTCACTCGAGTGGAAAATATATAGTTACCCATTAACTAATGATATCCATGACATTTTTAATTCTTGGGAGCTTTTGGTTAAATGAATTTTTTAAGCTTCCTTTAAATGAAGCTTTAAGCCATCACCACATGAATAAAATTAAAGAACTAAATGAAAACAAGCCAATTATTTACAGAGTAATAGAATATGCAGTGGAAAGAGTACAATTCTGAAATCATAAAGCCTAAATTAGTGTGATGCATCTTTACTAGCCATGTAATCATAAACCAGTTATCTAAATGTGTTAGCCTCAGTTTTTTTCAAACATGAAATGGTGATGATAATACTTATTATGCAGAGTTGTTGTGTGGATGTAATGAAGCATGGAGCATGAGAGTCTCATATTCCATGCTAAAATGATAGCTATTTTTATACTTATAATAATTCTAATAGTAGTAATTAAATTGTTCAAAATGATAATATTCATTTATATCGAGGCATTGTATTGACTATTCATAGACACATTTACCAAAATAAATTTCATTTTACTTTACCCCCTCTGAGGATATATATTCCCTAATTCAATATGAATCTCATTATGAATAATAATTATCATAATAAATATGCTGATTTTTCCTCTTTTGAGGGAAGTATCCTTTACTGTTGAACATAAAGAAACTTAAGCAAGTCTGTCTTATTCAAAATTTGCATGCTGCTTTCTTATGAAACTAGATTATAGAGTTGTATGAAATAAATTCATGCAGTTAAGACATTTATGTTTGGAAAAATGGGTGGTCAGTTTAGTATTTCAAAAGAAGATTTTAAATGTAAACCTTAAAACTGAGCTCTTTCAGCCTTATTTATAGACCATCCTTCATGCTTCCTAAGTACTCCTTCATTGTAAAGTAAGTAATAGTTTTTGTCACAGTGTAGATAACTAAAAAGGATTTTATATTCTATTATTTCAGAGTTAGTTGCAGTTTCTACATCCTTACTTCCTTTTTTGAAAAATAGATTAGTTCTACAAAAAAGTTTTTTCCAGCTTTATTGAAAAATAATCGACATATTATAATTTGTAAATATAAGAAATGATTTCTTATAACATTGCAAACTTTTAACATTGTGTAAATTTTGTACAATTTGATAAATTGGCATACATCTGTATTGCAATATATTCTACATAAAAATGTTAATACATCTACTATCTCATATAGTTGCCACTGTTTTTTATGCATGTATGGTAAGGAATTTTAAGATCTACTCTCTTAGCAACTTTTATGTATATAGTACAGTAGAGATAAACTTCAGAGGTCTTGTGGGTTTTGTTCCAGACCGCCTCAATAAAGTGATTATCTCAATAAACTAAGTCAAATTGTTATTATTTTTTTTGGTTTCCTAGCGCAAATAAAAAATTATGTTTCCCAGTGCATATAAAAAATAAACACTATCCTGTACTGTTCAAAAGCATTATGTCTTTAAGGAAAAACAATGTATATACCTTAAGTAAACTAGTTCTGAGTTTTCAGTGGGTCATAATTACTGATCACAGATCACCATAACAAATATAATAATAATGAAAAAACTTGAAATATTGCAAGAATTACCAACATGTGACAGAGAGACACAAAATGAACAAATCTTGTTAGAAAAATGGTGGCAGCAGACCTATTTTATACAAGATTGCTATAAACTTTCAACTTGTTAGAATGTGATATATGCTAAGTTTAATAAAGGGAAGCACAATAAAAATGGATGTATATATTATTAACTATGATCATCATGCTGTATATTAGATCCCCAGAACTTTTTCATATTATAGTTGCAAGTTTGTACCCTTTGACCACCTTATTTCACCCCAGGGTCACCTCTTGTCAACTCAACTCTAAGTTTCCATTAGTTTGCTTTTTCTTCAGATTCTGTATGTAAGGGATATCATAATACATAAATTAAAATATATATAAAATCTTTGAAATATTTCACTCAGTATAATACCTTCAAGATCCATCCATGCTGTTGTAAATGGCAGTATTTCTTAATTTTTCATGGTTCAGTAGTATTCCATAGTATATATTTACCATACTTATTTTATACATTCATCCATTAATGGATACTGAAGTTATTTCCATCTCTTGCTTAGAGTTAATAATTTTATAATGAACATAAGAGTGGAGATATGTCTTCGAATAGTGACTTCGTTTCCTTTAGATATATACCTAGAGGTGGGATTACTGAATCATATGGTAATTTTACTTTTAATAATATGAATAATCTCCATACTGTTTTCCATACAAATTTATATCCCTATCACAGTGCATAGGTTCCCCATTTTCCCCAATATTTACCAAAATTTGTTAGTTTTAATTTTTTGGTAGTATATATTCTAATAGGTAGTAATATCTTGTTGTGTTTTTCAGAGGTAAACAACAACAACAACAACATAATGACTTTGCCCTGAGTTTTTTACGTTGAGCACTTTTTAATGCTCCTGTTGGTCATTTATATATAACTTTTTTGAAAAAAAAAAAAGCCTATTGAGATCCTTTTGCTATTTTTTAAATTATATATATTTTTTTCTATTTGTATCTGTTGGTTATTAACCTCTTTTCATATATAAGATTTTGTGTTTTCTTCCATTCTGTGGATTGTGTTTTCATTCCCCCCCTTTTTTTTTTTGGCAATGCAGAAACTTTAGTTTGATGTAATACCATTTATTTATTTTTGCTTCTTTTGCTTCTGTTTTTGGCCTGGTATCAAAAAAAAAACTATTGGCAAGACCAATGTCAAGGAGAATTTTTCCTATGTTTTCCTTTAGGAAATTTAGTTTCATGCATCACATTTAAGTCTTTAATCTATTTCAAGTTAAGATTTATGAGTGATATGAGGTTCCAGTTTCATGCTGGTTTATGTGACTATTCAGTTTTTAAATATCATTTATTGAACAGACTATCTTTACCCATTATATATGTTGGCCCCTGTCAAATATTAGGTGACTGTATCAAAGGATTTATTTCTGGACTCTCAATTCTGTTCAACTTGTTTATTGGTCTGTTTTTATGCCAGTATACTTTATTGTTTTGAGCATGAGGGCTTTTTAGTATAGTTTCAAATCAAGAAGTGTAATTTCGCTTCTTCATTCTTTCTCGGAACTGCTTTAATTATTTGTTGTCTATTATGGTCTCATATAAATTTTAGGATTCTTTACTTCTGTAAAGAAAATATTGGATTTTTTAAAAAGATTATTTATTTATTTATTTGACAGAGAGAGATGACAAGCAGGCAGAGAGGCAGGCAGAGAGAGAAGAGTTAGCAGCTTCCTGCTGAGCTGAGAGCCTGATGCAGGGCTCGATCCCAGGACCCTGAGATCATGACCTGAGCCGAAGGCAGCGGCTTAACCCACTGAGCCACCCAGGCGCCCCTAACATTGGACTTTTGATAGGAATTGAATTTACAGATGGTTTCGGTCGGTAGTATGGACATTTTAACAATGTTAATTCTTACCATTCATAAATATGAGCTATCTTTCCATTTATGTCTCCTTCAAATTCTTTATCAATGTTATAGTTTATGGGGGTACAGATCTTTCATCTTCTTAGTTAAATCTTTTCCAAAGTATTGTATTATTTTTGATGCTATTGTGAATTAGATTGTTCTCTTTATTTTTTCAGATAGTTCATCATTAGAGTGTTAAAATGCTCCTGTCTTGTGCTTACTTTGGCAGCACATATACTAAAATTGGAATGATGCAGAGAAGATTAGCATGATCACCGAGCAAGGATGACATGAAAAACTCTTTTAAAAAAACGAAACCAAACAAAATTCCTGTCTTTTATATATTGATCTTGTATTTGGCAGCTTTATTAAATTTGTTTATTCAAAATTTTTTGTGAAGTTTTTAGGATTTTTTTTACATGTAAGTTCATGTTATCCAAAAAAAGAAAATTTTACTTCTTCCTTCCTTTTTTTTTTTTTTGGAATCTTTTATTTCTTTGTGTTCCTTGTTTTTCTCTGGCTAGGACATCCAGTACTATGTCAAATGAGAGTAGTGAACGTGGACACACTTGTCTTTTTTCTGATCTTTAAGGGGAAAACTTTCAAACTTTTTTGATTGAATATGAGATTAGCTCTGGGCTTGCAATATGTGTTTTTTCTTTAATGGATTTTTAAAATTATTTTTTAAAATTTTTTATAAACATATAATGTGTTTTTATCCCTAGGGTACAGGTCTGTGAATCACCAGGTTTACACATGTCACAGCACTCACCATCACTCACCATAGCACCTGCCCTCCCCAATGTCCATACCCCCACCATCCGCTCCCAACACACCTCCCCCCAGCAACCCTCAGTCTGTTTTGTGAGATTCAGTCTTTTATGGTTTGTCTCCCTCCCAATCCCATCTTCTTTTATTTTTTCTTTTCGTACGCCCGAAAGCGCCTATGTTGCATCTCCACTTCATCATATCAGGGAGATCATATGATAGTTGTCTTTCTCAAATTGATTTATTTCGCCAAGCATAATACCCTCTAGTTCCATCCATGTCATCACAAATAGCAGGATTTCATTTCTTTTGATGGCTGCACAGTATCCCATTGTACATATATACCACATCTTATTTATTGATTGATCTGTTGAAGGACATTTAGGTTCTTTCCATAGTTTAACTATTGTGGACATTGCTGCTATAAACATTTGGGTGCATGTGCCCCTTCAGAATGCCCCGTTTGTATCTTTAGGGTATATATCCAGTACTACAATCACTGGGTCATAGGGGGTAGTTCTATTTTCAGCTTTTTGAGGCACCTCCACGCTGTTTTCCAGAGTGGTTGCACCAGCTTGCATTCCCACGTACAGTGTAGGAGGGTTGCCCTTTCTCCACATCCTCGCCAGCATCTGTCATTGACTGACTTGTTCATTTTAGCCATTCTGAAAGGTGTGAGGTGGTATCTCATTCTGGTTTTGATTTGTATTTCCCTGATGCCGAGTGATGTGGAGCATTTTTTTCATGTGTCTGTTGGCCATTTGGATGTATTCTTTGCAGAAATGTCTGTTCATGTCCTCTGCCCATTTTTTCATTCGATTATTTGTTCTTAGGGTGTTGAGTTTGATAAGCTCTTTATAGATTTTGGATAGATACTGACCCTTTATCTGGTATGTCATTTGTAAATATCTTCTCCCAGATAACTTCTGACAGTCATCTTTTGGCTTTGTTAACTGTTTCTTTGGTGTGCAAAAGCTTTTTGATCTGATGAAATCCCAGTAGTTCATTCTTGCCCTTGCTTCCCTTGCCTTTGGCGATGTTCCTAGGAAGAAGTTGCTGCTGCTGAGGTCAAAGAGGTTGCTACCTGTTCTCTCCTCAAGGATTTTGATGGATTCCTTTCTCACATTATGCTTCTTCATCCATTTCCAGTCTATTTTCATGTGTGGTGTAAGGAAACGGCCCAATTTCATTTTTCTGCATGTGGCTGTTCAATTTTCCCAACACCATTTGTTGAGGACGCTGTCTTTTTTCCATAGGACATTCCTTCCTGCTTTGTTGAAGATTAGTTGACCATAGAGTTGAGGGTGTATTTCTGGGCTCTCTATTCTGTTCCATTGATCTATGTCTGTTTTGGGGACAGTTCCCTACTATCTTGATGATGACAACTTTGTAATAGAGCTTGAAGTCTGGAATTGTGATGCCAACAACTTTGGCTTTCTTTTTCAATATTCCTCTGGCTATTCGAGGTATTTTCTGGTTCCATATATATTTTAGGATGATTTGTCCCATTTCTTTGAAAAAAATGGATGGGATTTTGATAGGGATTTCATTAAATGTGGATTGCTTTAGGTAGCATAGACATTTTCACAATATTTGTTCTTCCAATACAGGAGCATGGAACATTTTTCCATTTCTTTGTGTCTTCTTCAATTTCTGTCATGAGTACTTTAGATTTTTCTGAGAATAGATTCTTTGTTAGGTTTATTCCTAGGTATCTTAGGGTTTGGGGTGCAATTGTAAATGGGATTCACTCCTTAGTTTTTATTTCTTCAGTCTTGGTATAAAAAAAATGCAACCAATTTCTGTTTATTGATTTATATCCTGACACTTTACAGAATTTCTATACAAGTTATAGCAGATTTGGAGTGGAGTCCTTTAAGTTTTCCACATACAGTATCATATCATCTGCAAACAGGGATAGTTTGACTTCTCTTCTGCCAATTTGGCAAAATTTGGATGCCTTTAATTTCTTTTTGTTGTCTGATTGCTGAGGCTAGGACTTCTAGTACAATGCTGAATAGCAGTGGTGATAACAGACATCCCTGCCGTGTTCCTGACCTCAGCGGAAAAGTATTCAGTTTTTCTCCATTGAGAATGATATTTGCAGTGGGTTTTTCATAGATGGCTTTGATAATATTGATAATATGTGCCCTCTATCGCTACACTTTGAAGAGTTTTTTTTTAAAGATTTTATTAATTTATTTGACAGAGAGAGAGATCACAAATAGGCAGAGAGACAGACAGAGAGAGAGATGAGAAGCAGGCTCCCTGCTGAGCAGAAAGCCCAATGCAGGACTCTATCCCAGGCCCCTGGGATCATGACCTGAGCTGAAGGTAGAGGCTTAACCCACTGAGCCACCCAGGTGCCCCACTTTGAAGAGTTTTAATCAGGAAGGGATACTGCACTTTTCCAAATGCTTTTTCAGCATCTATGGAGAGTATCATATGGTTCTTGTTCTTTCTTTTATTGATGTGTTGTATCACATTGATTGATTTGCAGATGTTGAACCAACCTTGTAGCCCTGGAATAAATCCCAGTTGGTCGTGGTGAATAATCCTTTTAATGTACTGTTGAATCTTATTGGCTAGTATTTTGGTGAGAATTTTCGCATCTGTGTTCATCAAGGATATTGGTCTGTAGTTCTCTTTTTTGATGGCATCCTTGTCTGGTTTTGGGATCAAGGTGATGCTGGCCTCAGAAAAAAAAAAGAGTTTGGGAGTTTCCTTCCATTTCTATTTTTTTGGAACAGTATCATGAGAATAGGAATTAATTCTTCTTTAAATGTTTGGTAGAATTCCCCTGGGAAGCCATCTGGCCCGAGGCTTTTGTTTGTTTGGAGATTTTTGATGACTGTTTCAATCTCCGTTCTGGTTATGGGTCTGTTCAGGTTTTCTATTTCTTCCTGGTTCAGTTGTGGTAGTTTATATGTCTCTAGGAATGTATCCATTTCTTCCAGATTGTTGAAATTGGTGGCGTAGAGTTGCTCATAGTATGTTCTTATAATTGTTTGTATTTCTTTGGTGTTGGTTGTGATCTCTCCTCTTTCATTCATGATTTTATTTATTTGGGTTCTTTCTCTTTTCTTTTTGATAAGTCTGGAAAGGGGTTTATCAATCTTATTAATTCTTTCAAAGAACCAGCTCCTAGTTTCGTTGATTTGTTATATTTTTTTTTGTTGTTGTTGTTGTTTTGTGGTTTTTGTTTGTTTGTTTCTATTTCATTGATTTCTGCTCTGATCTTTATTATTCCTCTTCTCCTGCTGGGTTTAGGCTTCCTTTGTTGTTCTTTCTCCAACTCCTTTAGGTGTAGGGTTATGTTGTGTATTTGGGATCTGAGAGAGAAGCGTGATTGCACACGTCTGTCACTGCACTCCCCAGGAGCAAGTCTGGGGAAGGCGCAGCACGCCGCCCCCAGAGAAGAGAAGAAGCCGTTGGCCTTGTGGTCGGGAAAAGGACGGGAAGCAGGGTAGCCTGCCATGGCAGGAAGAGCAGGCCGGTGGCAAGACAAGTGTCACCCGCCCTCTGTGCGGAGTGACAAAGCCTGGTTCCTAAGGAGACATGAGGGGACGATTAGGGCAGGGATGCGTGCTCCACACTGAGGAAGGAGAGTGGGCAGAAGGCAGGCCGGTCCTGTGCCTCTGGTCCCCAGGGGACAGCATCTCCTTCAACACCTGTCCATAGGGCAGACTTGGGCTAGCTACCAGGCGCCATACCCGGAACTCGCAGAAACAGCTCCCTCGAGAAACGGGCAGTCAGATGCCATCTTCCTCCAACATGTGACAGCATTTTAGGTGGCAGGGAGTTTGCGGGGGAAGGAGTGGGGACAATACCCCAAAGGTCCCCATTCCAGTGAACGGGCGGTGTTCAGGGAACCTGTCGCCTCTCCTCTCCTGTGGGGAAGGCACTGGCCTTGTCCGCGAATCCGCCTGAGGTCCAGTGCCAAATGCCAAGCATTGCCTACACCGGGAGATGGTAGTGTGCATAGAGTGCCATCTTAGGCCACGCACGCTGCTGCAGGGTTGTGACTGTGTCTGCTTAGGTCGGCCTGGCAGGGTGAACCCAGGGCGCCAACATGGAGGCCGGGAAAGCAAGGTCCAAGAGACACCAGCTCTCCCACGACTCTCCTTCCCTGATGCGACAGAGCAAACACCCAAAGCCTTGCTGAGGAAGCACCAGAGAAGTGCGCTTCCCGCCAAGCAGAAAACCTCTGCGAAAGCATAGCAGTCCTGGGAAATCAGTGTCGGTCCTGTGGGCTGCTTTTGTTGCTTGCTTAAGCCTAGTATTCGCAGCATGATGCAAGAAACCCGCATAGAGAGAAAGCCTCTTTGCCCCTCTGGGAAAGCACAGCATTCTTTGGGAAATCAGAGTCCGGTCTGAGGGATGCTCCTGTTTGCCTGAGCTGGTCTCCTCAGCACGGAGTAATAAACCCGATGGAGCAAAACCCTCATTGCCTGGGAATCCCCTCTGCCTGAGAGAGAAGCGCGGTGGCACCTGTGGAAAGAGCCTTAAAGAAAGGGACACGTTTTTCACTGCGGTCCCCAGGAGATGTCAGTGGAAGGTGCAGCACGCTGCCAGGGGAGAAGAGCAGGAGCCATTGGCCTTCTGGTCTGGAAAAAGTTGCAAAGCAGGAGAGCTGGCAATACAAGTATCACCCGCTCCCAGTGCAGAGAGACAGGGGTCTGGCTGCTAAGGAGACAGGAGGGGATGAGTACGGCAGGCCGCGTGCTCCACTCTTAGGAAGGAGTCTGGGCAGAAAGCATGCTTGTCCTGAACCTCTGGGCCCAAGGAGACAGCAGCTCCTTGGCCACCTGTCCCTGGGGCAGACATGCGCTAGCCACCAGGTGCCTAAGCTGACCTAGCAGAAATAGCTCCCTGAAATAACGGGGAGTCAGATGCCGTCTTCTTCCAGGATGTGGAAGCTGGCAGGAGGCATGGCGTTTAAGGGAAAGGAGCGGGCACAGTCCCCCAAAGCTCCCTATTCAGTGCTCGGGCGGTGTGCAGGGATCCTGTCATCTCTCCTTGCCTGTGGGGAAAGCAATGGCCTAGTCCAAGTATCCGCCTGAGCGCCAGAGTAAAAGGCCAAGCGATGCCTACACTGGGAGATGGTAGTGTGCATAGAGTGCCATCCTAGGCTACGCACGCTACTTCAGGGTTGTGGCTGTGTCTGCTTAGTTCGGCCTGGCAAGGTGAACCCAGGACGCGATCATGGAGCCCGGGAAAGCAAGGCCCCAGAGGCACCAGCTCTCCCGCAGCTCTTCTTCCCTGACGCCACTGTAGCCTTGCAGAGGAAGCAGCAGCGAAGTGCTGTTCGCTCCAAGCCATAGCCTCTGCGAAAGCACAGCATTCGCTGAGAAATGTTCTGCGGGCTGCTGCTGTTTGCCTGAGCCCAGTCTCCTGGTGGGAGAAACATTCATCCAGGGAAAGCCTCTTTGCCTGGGCATCTCCCCTGGGAAAGCGCAGCATTCCGTGGGAAATCAGAGTTGGGTTTGGGGATGCTGCTGCTGCTTGCCTGAGCTAGTCTCCACAGTTCGGTGGAAGATACCCGCATGGAGCGAAATATTCTTCTTCCCAGCATCCCCTCTGCCTGAGAGTGAAGCCAAGTGTGGGGAAGGCCCAGCACACGCCCCCCGAGAGGAGGAGAAGGAGCCCTTGGCCTTGGGGACGGGGAAACACTCGGGAAGCAGGATAGCCTGCAGTGGCAGGAACACCAGGCCGGTGGCAAGACAAGAGTCACCCGCTCCCTGGGCGGTGAGATGGAAGCCTGGCTGCTAAGGAGACATGAGGGGACGACTAGGGCAGAGGCGCGTGCTCCACTCTTAGGAAGGAGTCTGGGCAGAAAGTCTGAGAATCCGCCTGAGCACCAGAGTAAAAGGCCAAGCGATGCCTACACTGGGAGATGGGTTGTGTGCATAGAGTGCCATCCTAGGCTACGCACGCTTCTTCAGGGTTGTGGTTGAGTCTGCTTAGTTCGTACTGGCAGCGTGAATCCCGGGCGCCAAAATGGAGCCCGGAAAAGCAAGGTCTAAGAGACACCAGATCTCCTGCGACTCTCCTTCCCTTATGCGACAGTGCGAACACCTCCCACAGCTCTTCTTCCCGGTCGCTACTGAATCCTTGCTAAGGAAGCAACAGCAAAGTGCTCTTGGCTCCAAGCCAAAGCCTCTGCGAAAGCACAGCATTCGCTGAGAAATGTTCTGCGGGCTGCTGATGCTTGCCTGAGCCCAGTCTCGCGGTGGGAGAAACCCGCATACAGCGAAAGCCTCTTTGCCTGGGCAACTCCCCTGGGAAAGCACAGCGTTCCTTGGGAAATCAGAGGTGGTTTTGGGGCTGCTGCTGCTGCTTGCCTGATCTAGTCTCCGCAGCTCGGCGGAAGATACCCGCATGGAGCAAAATACTCTTAGCCCTAGCATCCCCTCTGCCTGAGAGAGAAGCCAAATGTGGGGAAGTCGCAGCACACCGCCCGCGGAAAAGAGAAGGAGCCGTTGGCCTTGGGGTCGGGAAACGCTCGGGAAGCAGGATAGCCTGCCGTGGCACGAACAGAAGGCCGGCGGCAAAACAAGAGTCACCCGCTCCCTGAGTGGTGAGATGGAAGCCTGGCTGCTAAGGAGACATGAGGGGACGACTAGGGCAGAGGCGCGTGCTCCACTCTTAGGAAGGAGTCTGGGCAGAAAGCATGCCTGTCCTGACCCTCTGGGCACAAGGAGACAGTAGCTCCTTGGCCACCTGTCCTGGGGCAGACATGCGCTAGCCTCTAGGCGTCCACGCTGAACTCGCAGAAACAGCTCCCAAAATAACGGGCAGTCAGATACCATCTTCCTCCAGGATGTGGAAGCTTGGAGGAGGCACGGGGTTTAAGGGGAAGGAGTGGGCACAGTCTCCCAAAGCTCCCTAATCTGTGCACGGGCCGTGTGCAGGGATCCTGTCGCCTCCTCTCTCCTGTGGTGAAGGCACTGTCCTAGACCCCGAGTCTACCTGAGAGCCGGAGCAAAAAGAAAAGCCTAACCTAGCCCAGGAGATGGTAGTTGGCATAGAGTGCCATGCTAGGCCAAGCACGCTGCTGCAGGGTTGTGACTGTGTCTGCTTAGTTCTGAATAGCAAGCTGAATCCTGGGCATAAACTCAGAGCCCAGGATAGCAAGTCCCAAGAGGCACCAGCTCCCCCGCGGATCTTCTTCCCTGCTGCGCAGAGTGAACACCCAAAGCCTTTCTGAGGAAGCAGCAGCGAAGTGCTGTTCGTGCCAAGGTGAAAACCTCGGCGAAAGCATAGCAGTCGCTGGGAAATCAGAGTCGGTTCTGAGGGCTGCTGTTGCTGCTTGCCTTAGCCTAGTATTCGCAGCACGATGGGAGAAACCCGCATAGAGCGAAAGCCTCTTTACCCTGGCATCCCCTCTGGGAAAGCACAGCATTCTTTGGGAAATCAGAGTCCTTTTTGCCTGAGCTGGTCTGCTCAGCACGGTGTAATAAACCCGCATGGAGAGAAATCCTCTATGCCTGGGCATCCCCTCTGCCTGAGAGAAAAGCGCGATGGCGCCTGTGGAAAGAGCCTTAAGGAAAGGGAAATGATTTTCACTGCACGCCCCTGGGCATGTCAGTTGAAGATGCAGCACGCTACCTGGGGAGAAGAGCAGGAGCCGTTGGCCTTCTGGTCTGGAAACGGTTGCAATAAAGGAAAGCTGGCAAAACAAGTATCACCCGCTCCCAGTTCAGAGAGACAGAAGCCTGGCTGCTGAGGAGACATGAGGGACGACTAGGGCAAAGGCGCGTGCTCTACTCTTAGGAAGGAGTCTGGGCTGAAAGCATGCCTGTCCTGCTCCTCTGGGCCCAAGGAGAGAGCAGCTCCTTGGCCACCTGTCCTGGGGCAGACTTGCGCCAGCCACCAGGTGCCTACGCTGAACTCGCAGAAACAGCTCCCAAAATAACGGGCAGTCAGATGCCATCTTCCTCCAGGTTGTGGAAGCTTGGAGGAGGCACGGAGTTTAAGGGGAAAGAGTGGGCACAGTCCCCCAAAACTCCCTTATGTGTGCACGGGCCGTGTGCAGGGATCCTGTCACCTCTCCTTTCCTGTGGGGAAAGCACTGGCCTAGTCAGAGAATCTGCCTGAGCGCCAGAGTAAAAGCCCAAGCGATGCCTACACTGGGAGATTGTAGTGTGCATAGAGTGCAATCGTAGGCTACGCACGCTACTTCAGGTTTGTAGCTGTGTCTGCTTAGTTCGACCTGGCAGAGTGAACCCAGGGCGCCAACATGGAGCCCGGGAAAGCAAGGTCCAAGAGACACCAGCTCTCCCGCGACTCTCCTTACCTGATTCGACAGAGCGAACACCTCCCGCAGCTCTTCTCACCTGTCGCGACTGAAGCCTTGCTGAGGAAGCAGCAGGAAAGTGCTCTTCGCTGCAAGCCAAAGCCTCTGAGAAAGCACAGCATTCGCTGAGAAATGTTCTGCGGGCTGCTGATGCTTGGCTGAGCCCAGTCTCGCGGTGGGAGAAACCCGCATACAGCGAAAGCCTCCTTGCCTGGGCAACTCCCCTGGGAAAGCACAGCGTTCCTTGGGAAATCAGAGTTGGGTTTGGGGCTGCTGTTGCAGCTAGCCTGATCTAGTCTCCGCAGCTCGGTGGAAGATACCCGCATGGAGCAAAATACTCTTTGCCCTAGCCTCCCCTCTGCCTGAGAGAGAAGCCAAGGGTGGGGAAGGCGCAGCACACCGCCCCCGGAGAAGAGAAGGAGCCGTTGGCCTTGGGGTCGGGAAACGCTAGGGAAGCAGGATAGCCTGCCGTGGCACGAACAGCAGGCCGGTGGCAAGACAAGAGTTACCCGATCCCTGAGCGGTGAGATGGAAGCCTGGCTGCTAAGGAGACATGAGGGGACGACTAGGGCAGAGGCGCGTGCTCCACTCTTAGGAAGGAGTCTGGGCAGAAAGCATGCCTGTCCTGCTCCTCAGGGCCCAAGGAGACAGCAGCTCCTTGGCCACTTGTCCCTGGGGCAGACTTGCGCCACCCACCAGGCGCCTACGCTGAACTCGCAGAAACAACTCCCATAATAACGTGCAGTCAGATACCATCTTCCTCCAGGATGTGGAAGCTTGGAGGAGGCACGGGGTTTAAGGGGAAGGAGTGGGCACAGTCTCCCAAAGCTCCCTAATCTGTGCACGGGCCGTGTGCAGGGATCCTGTCGCCTCCTCTCTCCTGTGGTGAAGGCACTGTCCTAGACCCCGAGTCTACCTGAGAGCCGGAGCAAAAAGAAAAGCCTAACCTAGCCCAGGAGATGGTAGTTGGCATAGAGTGCCATGCTAGGCCAAGCACGCTGCTGCAGGGTTGTGACTGTGTCTGCTTAGTTCTGAATAGCAAGCTGAATCCCGGGCGTAAACTCGGAGCCCAGGAAAGCAAGTCTCAAGAGGCCCCAGCTGTCCCGCGGCTCTTCATCCTTGCCGAGGCAGTGAGGTATACACTGGGGGGCACAGGGATCTACCGGAGAATTTTAAATATCAGAATCGTAACCATAATAGTGTATTTAATTGCATCCTAGTTTTCAACAAGAGTAAGATGCACTATAGTTTATGTTCGACTAAGAAAGAGAAATGCTGCCAGTTAAAGTAGGATATGTCATCAAGAGCAAGGTGAGTGCCACCGTAAGAGATAGTAAAATGGGGGGGAGGACAAATCTTAGACAAGTAAATTGTGGTACTAGAATAATTAAGAAAGTTCGATCACTTGGATCAACAAAAAAAGTGATTATTGCTTACCATGTGCCCCAAACTATATTAAGTCTTAGAACAAGAGACTTTCTCATCTTGATGCCCCGCAGCTGTTAGACCCAAGGTACAGAGGGCAGTAGCCAAAGACCAGCAGGCCCCAAGTGCCATGTGCAGACTCTAAGAGCAACTGCCTTTGAGAGAGGAAACGGTTGAGAGTGGGCTTTCTGAGGTAGAGAATTACTAGCTGGGAAAGTAGGAAAATTGACACAGAATCGGAATTGATGCCCCTACATGACAGAGTTGGTGAAACGTCCCTTCTCAGAGATTTTGAGGCTCCTCAGAAATGTATTTTTCATATTGGTCGGAACATTCAGGATAAATATGATCTGTTCGAGTTCCTGGTTCTCTCATCAGGACTGCTTCTTAGGCTTCACTGGCACAAGAAAAACGTTTTGATAGTCCAGGGTAAATCCTGGCAAAAGCAAACATGGTATCTATGAAATCTAACCACTCAGAAGAGAACAACAGATAAAAGGCCAGGTCGACCTGACCCTGCAGGATAGGTAAGGTTGGTCCGGCAACAGGGGTAGAGGGGAAGTGCCCATCTCCTGCTAGAAGAGCTAGAGAAGACCCCTTCCTGAGACCCACCAGGAGAGGAGAGCAGTAGGTGCTGATGATGAAGAATATTTTAATGAGCAAGGAAGATAAAAATGACAAAGTTCCAGGATCAGAGTAAACATATGGGATTAAAAAATAAAAAATAAAAAAAAGATTTTTTTGAAAGGAATTTTTTTCTTAAAGGACTGTAAACAAAAGTCCTTTTTAAGAGACAGTAGGCTGTTTAAACCAAAAGTTCAACTCACTGACAGAATCGGCGCATTATTTATTGGGGTAGAAAGGACCTGGAATGTAGGAAGTCCCATTCTGCAGAGGAAAAAATAGAATCACTAACAGTCCTCATGCCTTGCACAGCCAGTGCCTAGAATCCCTGCCTTATGAGACCCTGTGCTAGAAGTCCGCTAGAACCATCTCAACTATGTTAGTCTTTCTTGGAAGCCAACAAGTGTTTGCCCAGTTAAGAGCACGGTAACAATCAGTCACGTTATGTTATAATGATTGTCTATATCTTTAAAAGCCTTGTCAAGTTCCGTTTTGAGTAATCCTCAACCCACACTTAGAGAAATTTAACTGTGGTTCACCTCTTTGAAATACCTCATTGTTGTTCCACATTTACCATAGCCAAAAAAAAAAAAAAGCTTTTTATTAACAAAGTGTTCAGAAAGGTGCGCCACTGTAAACAATGAGAGTTTTCGCTGCCGGGACAGTTTTGTTGCATAAACAGCTGAAAGCACTCAGGTCAGACAAAGCCAAGGGCTGCAGGGATTTTTAAAATTACAAAAACCAAACCAAATCAAACCAAAACAAAAATCAAAACCAATGGCCAAGATTTCAAAATTGCTACTAAAGGTATGACATTCTCCTAAGACATTCGAGTGATTTGATCAATATATTTATATATTTATATTTGAAGAAGGAACTATTTGATGCAGCAAATCCACGTTGATTAAAAATTACGAGATGTGGGGGCTCCTGGGTGGCTCAGTGGTTTAGGCCTCTGCCTTCGGCTCAGGTCATGATTTCAGGGTCCTAGAATGGAGACCCACATTGGGCTCTCTCCTCAGCGGGGAGCCTGCTTCCACCCCCCCTCTGCCTGCCTCTCTACCTACTTGTGATCTGTCAAATGGGTAAATAAGATCTTTATAAAAAGAATTACTAGGTGTGAAATACCTCGAGGCAATGGGAAGGAAAATGATTTCACCTGATCTGACTAGGAAGTGGTTGAAGCCTGAATTAAAGTGCTATAAAAAGAGTAAAGTCCTGGGAAATATATGGGGAAAAAATCCCTAGAAAAACAGCAATAATAACTGGCTGCTCGATATTGATCCAGATCGTGCGGTAGGCAAAGAAGAGCTGGTTTTAGCCAGAGGATGATCTCCGTTTGTCTTCATGATCTAGCATTTCCTGCAAGCCAGGCATGGGGCTCTGCCCTAGAGCTGCAAATGCTGGGGGGCATTCACTGTCCCTTTTCTCTTCTCAGGGGGACAACGGGCATGTCCATGGTGCAGTGTGGCAGGCTTTAGCACAGGAAGATAAGACTGCCAAGGGTAGGTTGGAGCTGGGAAAAGCCACGTAGGAACAGATTTTCAGGGGAGGTAATAGACAAGGGCAAAGCGAAGAATGAGGATGAGTGTGTCAAGTTTCATAGTGCCAGGAGGCAGCACAGTGCATTCGGGAAACTACAGCAAGTTCATGACAACGGACAGCTGCTCTGGCAGCATCACCTGGGGATGGAGGCTGAGCCCCGGGGTTAACACTGGGGGGTGAGATGGTTTGTATACTATGCCGAGGAGGTGAGGTACTACACTGTGGGGGGCACAGGGAGCTACCGGAGGATTTCAAATATCAGAATCGTAACCATAATAGAGCATTTAATTGCATCCAAGCTTTCAACAAGGGTAAGATGCACTATAGTTTATGTTTGACTAAGAAAGAGAAATGCTGCCAGTTAAAGTAGGATATGTCATCAAGAGCAAGGTGAGTGCCACCGTAAGAGATAGTAAAATGGGGGGGAGGACAAATCTTAGACAAGTAAATTGTGGTACTAGAATAATTAAGAAAGTTCGAACACTTGGATCAACAAAAAAAGTGATTATTGCTTACCATGTGCCCCAAACTATATTGTCTTAGAAGAAGAGACGTTCTCATCTTGATGCCCCGCAGCTGTTTGACCCAAGGTACAGAGGCCAGTAGCCAACGACCAGCAGGCCCCAAGTGCCATGTGCAGACTCTAAGAGCAACTGCCTTTGAGAGAGGAAACGGTTGAGAGTGGGCTTTCTGAGGTAGAGAATTACTAGCTGGGAAAGTAGGAAAATTGACACAGAATTGGAATTGATGCCCCTACATGACAGAGTTGGTGAAACGTCCCTTCTCAGAGATCTTGAGGCCCCTCAGAAATGTATTTTTCATATCGGATGGAACATTCAGGATAAATATGATCTGTTCAAGTTCCTGGTTCTCTCATCAGGACTGTTTCTTAGGCTTCACTGGCACAAGAAAAACGTTTTGATAGTCCAGGGTAAATACTGACAAAAGCAAAGCACGGTATCTATGAAATCTAACCACTCAGAAGAGAACAACAGATAAAAGGCCAGGTCGACCTGACCCTGCAGGATAGGTAAGGTTGGTCCGGCAACAGGGGTAGAGGGGAAGTGCCCATCTCCTGCTAGAAGAGCTAGAGAAGACCCCTTCCGGAGACCCACCAGGAGAGGAGAGCAGTAGGTGCTGATGATGAAGAATATTTTAATCAGCAGAGAAGGTAAAAATGACCAAGCTCCAGGATCCGAGTAAACATATGGGATTAAAAAATAAAAAATAAAAAAAAAAGATTTTTTTGAAAGAACTTTTTTTTTTAAAAGAAATTTAAAGAAAATTCCTTTTTAAGAGACAGTTGGCTGTTTAAACCAAAATTACAACTCACTGACAGAATTGGCTCCTTATTTATTGGGGTAGAAAGGACCTGGAATATAGAAAGACTCATTCTGCAGAGGAAAAAATAGAATCACTAACAGGCCTAATGCCTTGCACAGCCAGTGGCTAGAATCCCTGCCTCTTGAGACCCTGTGCTAGAAGGCCAATAGAACCATCTCAACTATGTTAGTCTTTCTTGGAAGCCAACAAGTGTTTGCCCAGTTCAGAGCACGGTAACAATCAGTCACGTTATGTTATAATGATTGTCGATATCTTTAAAAGCCTTGCCAAGTTCCTTTTTGAGTAACCCTCACTCCACCCTTAGAGAAATTTATCTGTTGTTCACCTCTTTGAAAAACCTCATTGTTGTTCCACATTTAAGACACAAGGAAGAAAAAAAAATTGACAATGAATTCCAGATTTTAAAAGTCACTTGCCATTCAATCCAAATTGTGAGTTTGATCCGTTACCGAACACTTTTTAATGCACCCCGGTAATTTTACAGAGATTATTTTTTTCTTACCAATTCTTGATTATTCTGTCTTACAATGCAGAGAAAGCTAACTAATTTAAAATAAACTTCAGTTAATTTTGATTGTTACAAACTTAAAATTGATTAATTTCCATATACAGAGTTTAAAATGTTCACAATTTACATTAAATATATATTCTGTGTATACCTTGGAAAAATTATACTGAAAATTGAAATTGAAATGAAGCCACCTGTCCCATTTCACCTTACTATATAAGTTGTGTCAGGTAATTTATAAAATCACTACTGCATAACAAATCTATTTTTTGTTGGGATGGGTAGTAATGTTTGTTCTTATTTCTAAATAAGAGTAGGTCTATGAGTGCTTCTGCAACTTATTTTTCTTAAGTGGCTTCATGGTCTTGAACTGAGAAAGCTCAGAACATTAAACATCAAAATAATATAATTTGACATAATTAGACATCAAGGAAATGCAATTAAAATGACACTGAGACATCACTACACACTTATCAGAATGGCTAAAATAAAATATAATGACATACCAAAAGAAAAAAATATACCATTTGATGATACACAATGGCAAGTTGTACCATAACTTAACCATCTCAGACTAGTGTAGAGTTAAATTTGTTTTTCTAAGCAATGTTTTGGGTCACTTACCACTTTTCAAGGATTTAAAGTGCTATCATTTTACTGAAAACTGTGAAATTTGGTCAGATTTAAATTTCAATTTATGTTAAAACATTCTGTAAACTGTGTTAAACTTTGACATTTGTTCCCTCTGTTCAGTGAATAACACTATATCATATTTTGAAAAATACACTAATTTTCATTTTGAAAAATATCCCTTTTTCCTCTTATGGTAATTTTTAATATGAATTAATAGTAGAATTTGATATAGTTCCATATGACCATAAATACTTTATTGTATATTATCAAATTTAATAATGAATATAATGTACTTCTTTGGACAATTTTTAAATACCAGTCTACTCTTAAAAAAAAAAAATGGAGACACACTTCTTCAGTTCACACAAATTTTATTTTATTATATATAACCTCAGATAAATTTCAACAAATCATAATTTATTAAAATTATGTCTACTTAAAAATCTCACAGAAGAGTAAAACCATCAAAAATAAAAATAAACACACACAACACACAGAGATCACCCATGTATTGGCAAATCACAATTGCTGTAACAATACATTAGACATTTCACATTTAAGGGCTATCAAAATTTCCATCAGTGACAAAAATATTTGTATCCAAATGGACTGATTTTCCAGAATCCAAGAAAAAGTCTCCTAGGGTTTATTTAAAGATAAATATTGGAAGAAATACTTCTTAAATTTAGGAAATTCAGAACATACGATTAAAGAATATTTGCAGTGCAGACTATATTCAATCCTTCCTTCAAAATGTGCCTTTGAGTACGTAATTCTGTTTTCTCTATCTAAATTGAGCTGTCCTCCAAGGAAGTTTTCTAAAATGTGTGTCTCTGTGTGATAAATGTTCTAAGACCTAACACGCTTCATTGTATTTTTACTGTGCTCTCAAATTTAATCAATAATTTGGCTTGATATATAATATCTAGTTTCAAATATCTTTTCCATCTATACAAACACCCAGCTGTCTCCTTTATATGCTATTAGTATTGAGAACTCTGCTGTCAGTATTATTCTTGTACATTTTAGGTGGTCTGTTTTTCTCTTGGGCATCATTTATGCTCTTCTCTGGTTTTGATATTCTTAAAACTCACCATAATATATATGAGTGTTTTTTTTAAGATTTTGTTTATTTATTTGACAGAAAGAAATCACAAGTAGTTGGAGAGGCAGGCAGAGAGAGAGAGAGGAGGAAGCAGGCTCCCCGCCGAGCAGAGAGCCCCATGTGGGACTGGATCCCAGGACACTGAGATCATGACCTGAGCCGAAGGCAGCGGCTTAACCCACTGAGCGACCCAGGCGCCCTATATGAGTGGTATTTTTGTGTGTGTGGCTTTTGTTTTGTTTTTTTTTCTGATTTCTCATGTTTGGCATCATTTTAAGTCTGGTATCTTTTATCTTTCTTTAATTCTCCAAAATTTATCTCAGTACTTATTTAAATATTTTCTTTATTTTTTTTCTCTTCTGCTGCATTTGGGCAGAAGTCATTAATTTGTTTGTTTGTTTTTCCCAACTCACTTATTCATTTTACAGCTATATTCATCTTAGTCTCCATTTATTGTATTCTTTATTTCAACAATTTTCACTTAATTTATATTCACAGTATAGTATGTTACTTTTCTTTGTATATGTATATCATTATTTTATCATATACATTTAAGCTATTTTAAAAAATATTTTATTTATATATCTGACAGTGAGAAATCACAAGTAGGCAGAGAGGCGGGCAGAGAGAGAGGAAGGGAAGCAGGCTACCTGCTGAGCAGAAAGCCTCATGTGGGGCTTTATCCCAGGACCCTGATATCATGACTTGAACCGAAGGCAGCGGCTTAACCCACTGAGCCACCCAGGTGCCCCTTTTAAGCTATTTTTTAAAAGTACAGTCATTCTTTTTTTTATTTTTAAGATTTTATTTATTTATTTATTTGTTTGACAGAGAGAGATCACAAGTAGATGGAGGGCAGGCAGAGAGAGAGAGAGAGAGAGAGAGAGAAGCAGACTCCCTGCTGAGCAAAGAGCCTGATGCAGGATTTGATCCCAGGACCCTGAGATCATGAGCTGAGCTGAAGGCAGTGGCTTAATCCACTGAGCCACCTAGGTGCCCCTAAGCTATTTTTTAAATTCCTGTTCCAATAACACTTGGATTGCCATATAAAGATAACCACATCATCTTTTTTAGGTAAGTAATTGTACTTTTTATGAGCATAGTTATTTTGGTCCATGAGTTCAGCTCCTCTTAGGATCATCAAATCTCTGTAAAGTCTGGGTATGCTAAGATTTTCTAAGCAACAATAAAATACATTGAAACCTGGTAGCTTAATTATAATAATGTTTTCTTCCTCAATCATTCACAATAGCATTACATTCTGAGTAGCTTCCTTCTCTTTTGCAGCTATAGTTTTTGGAAAAACTTGAATTGTGATATCACTGTGATAATGTGAATTAGTCAGGGTTTTTCAGTGAATCGGGAAGAGAAAAAAAAAAAAAGGAAGATATTCTCCAGGGCCAACTCTAGAAGTGACTATTAAAATATCTATCCAAATTCAATTGAACAAAACCCCGAAATGCCATTTCCAGTGAAATACAAAGAAGATTATATATAGTTCTGGGCAAACACATCTCATTTGACCCAATGATGTAGATCAATGAAAGACTGAAGGCCAATCACCACTCCATGGGAGAATTTAAAAATAAATTTACTAATGAGGCCAAGAATTCAGAATCACAAATACTTCAGATCTAATAATAACTGTCTTCACTTGATGTTATTCTGTAACATAAATCCTATGATCAAGTTTAAATTTTAAATTCTTACAATTTTAAATTCTTAAATCCTTATGAAGAAGCATCATTTGGAGGGAGCAGTTTTCATAATTTATCATCCATCAGCCTTTTTTTAAGATTTTATTTATTTATGGGACACACACAGAGAGACAGAGAGATTACAAGTAAGCAGAGAGGCAGGCAAGCAGGGATGGAAGCAGGCTTCCTTTTGAGCAGAGCCCGATGTGGGGCTGGATCCCAGGACCCAGAGACCATGACTTGAGATGAAGGCAGAGACTTAACCCACCACCCACGTGATGAGAGAGCCCCTCAGGTGCCCCTCATCCATCAGCCTTAATTGTTTGGAGGAAAATGTGTGGATGAATAATGTCTTAGGGAGCTAATCTCTCTAAAGAATTTTCAAGTTTTTACCCCTTCAAGGTTTTTGCACAGTTCTGATAGCCTCTAAACATCCAGCTGATTTCTACAGTGACAGGCCTGTTAAAAACTGTCCTGAAACCAGGAATAGAGCTTAAAACATACCAGTCAAGAGCTACTTTGAGTCTTTTAAGGAATTTATCATCATTTCTTTGTTTTTGGTTCATATCTGAAATAGTTCCGTATTACACTTGCATAATTTCTCCAGAGCTGACTTTGAAGGAGGCATTCAGTTCCAGCTAGTTCCATATTTTGGCAAGAACTATAATTCTATATAAAAAAAGAACATATTTTAGAGCGCCTGGGTGGCTCAGTGGGTTAAAATCTCTGCCTTCGGCTCAGGTGATGATTCCAGGTTCCTGGGATTGAGTCCCACAGTGGGCTCTCTTCTCAGCAGGGAGCCTGCTTCCATTCCTCAACTCTCTGCCTGCCTCTCTGCCTTCCTGTGATCTCTGTCAAGGAAATAAATAAAATTTTTAAAAAAACATATTTTATACCAGTTATTCATGTTTATTAACTAAGATACCACAATACATATAATACAAACAGTTGCTCTTTATTTATACCTTCAACCAAATTCAAAAAATATGTCATATTTTTTCCAAAAATTTTATATCATCTGATAGGTCAGATATATATAAAATTACATTTAAAGTTTTAAAAATATCAGCAAATATTTTCATTTAAATGCAAATTTCAAAGAAAAGCTACTTTTCCAAACACGACTTTTTATCTTATTTTTTTTTAATTTTGTTGACAACTGATAAAATGTTTAGCGAGAGTATAAATTTTAGATGGAAAAAAATGATTAATAGATGTAGATTCAAATTATTATGTTCCATTAAAAATGATTTAGTCTTTGATGAACATCTGTTTGGTAATATGTTGTATCCAGATACAGTAAATTAATGACATATATAAATATAGGGAAATGACACATTCCGTTCCATTATGAGTAGAGCTTTTAAAATGCTATTTGTCACAACCTGTCATCTTGTCATTATGTAGCATTTCAAAAATGTATACTCTTCACTATGAAGTTGTTTTGAAATCTAAAATATGACTTTCTATGGATTGTGTTTCCATATTCCTTTATTGCCAGTTTGAACAAATCCACATGCTTTGATTCAAAGGTAATAAATTCCTCTTATTTGGAAAAATGATGTTTATTTTTGTTCTCTCACCCTTAGCAGGTGGTTTCATTTTACCACACTTCAGAGTTATAATTTCATGCTTATTAAAAACATTTATTATGATCTGCATACATGAATGAAACTTTTATTTTATTAAAATATTTGCCAAAAAATCTGTTATTTTTAATAATGTATTTCCTTTGAAGGGTTATTTTTGAGCATCCAGAGAGGATCTAGGAGTGTGGTATTATGCGATTTTTAAGTAGGTATGAAATGGTTATTTATATGATTGTTTCTTTAAGGCTTATGTATATTGTCCATTATATGCTATAAAATATTTTGAAAGTAAATTTAGGGTATGTTTTACATAGTTTATTGTTTGGAAGAAAATATTGAAATGACTTATGAAATTCAGTATACTCTCAACATTAATTTTTTCTGAAATTTACCAATTGTCTACTGAACCTATTATATGGCAGATATTACTTCAGACTACACTGGTAAATGAAATACTTGGCTTTGTAGAACTTTTATTTTAAAGGGTGAGACAATTAAAAGCTATAAACCTTAATAAAAATTGCATAGTGTATTCAAAAATGATGAGTACAATGGGGAAAAAGAAAAATTAGATCAGGGTGAGAAAAATCAAGGTTGCTAGGCAGGGGATGGGGAGTTAAGAATTTTAATAGGAAGATCAGGGTACTTACAATGAACCTGACAACTGAACAAAGGTATGGAATGGTGATGAATTTGCCCAGAACTATCAGCAATAAGGTCACTCCAGACAAAGGAATTGGCTATCTTGAAGGCCATAAGGTTGGATCGTGCCTGGCATATCTGAGGAATTCCAAGGAGGCCACTGTGAGGGTCTGAAGAGTAGCAGGGAAAGAGGTCACAGAGGTTAAATGAGTGGCTAGATCATGTAAAAGCTTAGAAGTCATTGTAAAACTCTAGCTTTTATATTTGGAAACTTACTGTGTGATAGAATTTCTGCTAATAACTGAGAGTTCAAATGTCCATAAAATTTCAAGGATTCTTTTTCTTGTAAGACAGAATAAAGAAAAAGAGTTCATATTTTCACATGGTGTAACAAATGCTCTGAGATCCAAGTGTAGGAAGCTATAGGAGCACAGAAGAAGGCACTAAAATCACACCACTATATTTGATGACTGTGACTATATATAAATTTGTATTTTCTAGATTTTTTTATAATCATGGAATCACACAGTATATACTATTCATTGCCTGGCTTTTCTTTTCTCAGCATCATTACTTAGAGAATCTCCAATTGTAAATAGTTCATTTTGATGTTGAACAGTAATCTCTTTAATGAATAGATCATAATTTTTCTTTGCTCTATTGATGGACATTGATGAACATTTCACTGTTTTCAATTGTTAAAAATAAAGCTGCTATGAAATTCATATACAAGTCCTTGTATGAACATAGGGTTTGTTTCTCTTGGTTAAATGCCTAGTAGTAAAATGGCTATTTGTGTAAATGCAACATATTTTGCATTTAAAAAAAATTTCAAACTATTTTCCAAAGTGGTGCTATCATGATATATGGCAACAACAGTTTAGATTTTTTTTGCTGCTTCTCAATCTAGCTGAGACGAAGTACAATTAGCCTTTATAATTTTAGCCATTCTAATAGATATGTAAGCATGTCTCATGATTTTAATTTGTATTTCTTTAATGTCTAAATATTGAGAAATTTGTCATGTGCTTATAAGGCATCCATATCCTTTTGGTGACATGTCTCTTCAATAATTTTCTTCACATCTAAAATTGGATACTCTGTTTGGTTATTAGTAAGGTTTTTTATTTTTATTCATTTTTTAATAATCAGAGTAGATGTCCATTATCAGATATATAATTTGCAAATCCCTTCTCCATCTTTACGGTTTCTCAATGGAGCTTTGATAGCTGTGTCTTTCAAGAAATATGCTACTTCTTGACTGGTACGCGGAGGTATGACTAGAACATTATCAATGTTGACCTTTGCAAAGAAAATCATGGCTTAAGATATATGTAGTCTTTGGCTGTTGGGAGTGTTCTGTAATATCAAGCATATCTAGTTAGTTGATAATTTTGTTCAAGTCTTACATATCTTACCAATTTGATGACCATTTGTCTATATAATCTTAAAATAAAGGTGTTGAAACTTTTTTCCATTTCTCTTCTAAGGTAGAACTTTTGATTTTTGTTCTTAATTTTTCAGTATATATCCCCAAATCTGTTATTAAGTATTAAAAGTCAAGCATTTTTATACTCCCTTATACTCCCTTTTACTCTTTTGTAATTTTGACTTGATCTTTATGTCTGATAATGAAATTTGCTTTAAAAATCACTTTTCATTATCTTGATATAACCACCAAAGTTATAGTGTGATTAGTGTTAATATAGCATAGTTTTTCTTTTACTTTATAAAGCACTTCTATATTTAATCCTGAAAAAAAAAAACAGCTTTTTAGCTCTGGAAGCATCTTTCTAAATTATCTTTTCTTTTCTTTTTTTTTTTTTTTAATGAATCAGTAGCAATTTTTCTTAAGGGACCTAAACTGAAAGTAGGTTTAGAACTTTATTTATTTATTTATTTATTTAGTAAAAGATTTTATTTTGTATATTGACAGCGAGAGAGAGAGAGAGAGAGAGGAAGACCACAAGCGGGGGTAATCACGTGCAAAGGGAGAGGAAGAAGCAAGCTCCTTGGGGTGCAAGTAGTCCCATGCAGGGCTGGATCCCTGTACACTGGAATCATGACCTCAGCCAAAGGCAAACATCTGCTTAAACAACTGAGTCATCCAGGCACCCCTAGAAAATTTACAAAAAAAAAAAAAAGAACATTTAAAAACATTTTGTTTGTTTCTTTTTTTTTAATATTTTATTTATTTGACAGACAGAGAGACAGGAAGAGGAACTATAAGCAGGGCAGAGGGAAAAGGAGAAGCAGGTTTCCCACTGAGCAGAGAGCCTGATGTGGGGCTCCATCCCAGGACCCTGGGATCATGACCTGAAAAGAAGGGACACTTATGGAGGAAGCCACCCAGACACCTCTTTTCTTTGTTTTTAATATATGGCAACTGATGCTTCCAAGCCACGAGGATCATATTACCCATTGAATAAATCTTTGATAACAACCTATTTAAAAAGGTTTATAAATATATACTTTTTCAGATTTATACACTTTGTGTTTTCTTCATAGTTTGGGGCTGGACCCCATGGTCACAACACTGCTTCCGGTCTTTGCCTTCCCATCTTTTGATACCAGGTATTTGGTCAGCAAAGCAAATTAGTATCAAAATTAATAATCCCTTGGCACCATATCTCTGGAGCAGGGGTTGCTCTTAGCCAAGGCCCAGAGCAGTGGACCTCCCCTCGCTAGTGCTATAGCCCCAAGGACTAGGTCCCTGCAACCAGAACTCAGTCTTACATGTTATGCTAAGCAGACAAAACCAAAACAGGAAAGCTCCGACAGCTTTCACTGGCATGCCTCATCTCCCACTCCCTCGACGTCCAGGCAGTACCAGATGCCAGGGAGGTGTCTTGGTCCAACATATGGGAGGGAAGGAAGTAGCCACGAGCAAGTAACTGCCTCTCTGTGCCTTTCTTTCATGAGCAGGTTGTAAGGAGGAGGAAGAGGAAGCGGAAGACAGGTGAACTTCAAGGGGTGAAGGCCTCAGGTAGGCAGCTGGCTCCTGCCAGTAGGAAAGGGACAAAGGAGATGGCAGTGAGTCTTGCAGGGAGGGTGGGCGGTAAGGGTTACAGCTTATGAGGAATCTGGACAGGAGTAATAGGGACACTAGTCATTTGAGTCCACCATTGGCAAGCTGGGCTGGGTGTCAGGGCAGATAGGCCTCCCTGGGCAACGGCACATGAGAGAAGGAGGAATTCTTCTGAGGAGCAGGTGGAGCTTTGGGTGTTGGGAAAGCATAGACAGTATTGTTCCAGGGCCAAGGACAGGTCCGGGTACTCCTGGTTGGAGTTCAAGGCCACAGTACGATCCAGGTCTTCTACCAGCAGCTTGAAGGTACCACTTGCCAGCCACCCCTCATTATTGTGTATAACTCTCTGGTGCACTTATTGTCTTATCCATCAAATGACTCCTTCAGCAGCTTGAAAACCACCTCCACAGGCACTCCAGGATATGGGAGGCTTCCAGAGTGAAGATTTTGCACAGGATCACCCCAAAAGACCAGAAGTCACTCTGGTGGATGTAGATATGGACAAACATGGCCTTCGGGACCATCCACTTCACAGGCAGTCCACTGTTGGTTGTCTTTTTATAGTAACTGATGTGGTGATATCTCTGGCAAGGCTGAAGTCTGAGATCTTCATCATGTTGTCCTTTGTCACCAGCACTTCCCTGGTGGCCAGGTCTTGGTGTATGCACTTCTTGGAGGCAAGGTACTCCATGCCTCAGGCTACCTGATAGGCACAGGATACCAGGTCCTTGGAGGAGAGTTGCTCTGCTGCATTGTGGCTGATATTGTAACAGTACTCCAGGTCAGGAGGCCTCTGGGCCTGCAGGTACTCTTGTATGTTGTCTTTGGAGGCATATTCCGTGAGAGTGTATGAAGGACCGTCCTGTGTGCAGGACCCAGCAGGTTGATGGTGTCCTTGTGCTGTCCAATCATCTTCATCATCTCCGTTTCTGAGATTAGGTTTGACAGGTCTTTCTCTGTTGCATCTGACTTCAACATCTTCACAGACACTTTAGTCCAATGGTTGGATTTGTCTTTGTCCAGCCCAATGGCCTCCTCCAACACCACCTGCCCAAAGTAGGCCTGTCTTAGGGGTCTGCCTAAACTACCTACAACCAGCCTGTCTCAAGGAAGTTATGAACTCTAGATTATCCTCAAAAACATTAAACCACAAGCTAAAAGTTCTCTTCACTGGGTCTCTGTCGCAGGTCTAATTTTCTTATCTTTCATCATTTATCTTTTTCCTAATTCTTATATTCAGTATAGTTTATTTTGCTTCCAGGTGCTTCCCCTGGTTTCCCTGTGCTGTTTCATAGGGAAGAATTATCCTGTCATAAAATTATTTCTTGAGAATTCATTACATCTCTCAGTTAAAATGGGTTCTTTTATGGTATTGATTCATTTGAGTTTTCTCAAAATGGGAAGAATTTTCAAAATGGTGTTTTCCTCAAGGTTCAGAGTATGTCTTAGCCTCATCTTTACTCTTTTTGAAATTCACTTTTCAAATTCTTGTCCGTCTTTTTATCTTTTTAAATTAAAATGTTTTATTTTTACTATTTTGTTATTTGAGTATAGTTGATATTCAGTGTTACATTGGTTTCAGGTTTTCAATATCTCCATACATTATTCTATGATCACTACAAATATAGCCACCATCTCTCACCATATAACACTATTATAATATCATTGACTATATTCTCTACACTGTCCCATATCTCTTTTTAAAATCTCTGATTTTTATGTTTTCTGTTATTCCAATTTTCGACCATCATTTTACTTGGTTACTTTAATAAAATATGCCTGATTACACACTCTTTGCTGAAAACCATAGCATTTGATTTATAGTAGTCTTCATCTTCTTTTTTTTTTAAATTAACATATAATGTATTATTATCCCCAGGGGTACAGGTCTGTGAATCGCCAGGTTTACACACTTCACAGCACTCACCACAGCACATACCCTCCCCAATGCTCATAACCCCACCATCCTCTCCCTACCCTCCACACCCCTCCGGCAACTCTCAGTTTTTTTTTTGAGATTAAGAGTCTCTTATGGTTTGTCTCCCTCCCGATCCCATCTTGTTTCATTTACACTTTTCCTGTCCCCCAAAGCCCCCATATTGCACCTCCATATCAGGAGATCATATGATAGTGTCTTTCTCTGGTTGACTTATTTTGCTAAGCATAATACCCTCCAGTTCCATCCATGTCATTGCAAATGGCAAGATATCAAGGAGCCTGATGCGGGACTCGATCCCAGGACGCTGGGATCATGACCTGAGCCAAAGGCAGCTGCTTAACCAACTGAGCCACCCAAGCGTCCCTTTTGATGAAACTTTAATCTGTATAAACAATATATTTGCTGTAATGCGTGGTTCATGGAAAACATCTTATTTAATTATAAGCAACAACATTATTAGAAATTAAGTAAATGTGTCTATAATATTTAAAGTTTTAACACATAATTCCAGTGCTTTGCCTTATTTTCTCAAATCCCTTTACCACTTTCACTGACAGAGTCAAATGTACTTTTTCTACTAGTAGCCAGCTCTTTGTCTTTTGTCAGAAAGATGCCCTTGTGAATTATTTATAATAGAGATATTAGCAATAATAATAATAATAATAAATAGCAATGAAAATGTTAAAAAGAGTTTTCTTAACTAATTAGGGTTCTTAGACATCAATTAGAGGAACCACCTCTGGAAAGCAAATTAATCTGCAAGACATTCCCAGAATTAACAAGTCAGTCAGATACAGGGTTGTCCGTAGACTGAAAGGTGACGCAAAAGGACTAGGTTTGGAAAATAGGTAAGGACAGTGAAAAAAATGATCAAATTTTTGGGCACAATAAATTCTTAGGTGTCCTTTCAATGGAGTCCTGGGTATTATGTAGCAGAAACTCTGGAGATTATCTCAATCCATTGGAGTCACCCCGTTTATTAGCTTGCTATTGACAAAGTTATTTACAAACTGTAGAGCAAGAGGTTATAATGTAGAAAACTGATGGTAATGCACAAGATTCTTCTTAACAATAATGCAAGTTAGTGATTTTTCATTAGAAAACATAAATTCTATATCCCAAATTATGAGTCCTGAGCACTTCTGCTGCACAACTCTGCTTATACCTCAAATAACCATGTGAACTAGTTTTGATATCTGCTTCTCTTATTAATTTTTGAATAAAAATTCTTGACACAAGTATTTTATAATTGTGTGATAATCATGCATTTAATTTCTTGGAGAATAAAACACGTTAGAAGAGAAATGGAAAAAAATTTCAACACCTTTATTTTAAGATTATATAGACAAATGGTCATCAAATTGGTAAGATATGTAAGACTTGAACAAGATTATCAACTAACTAGATATGCTTGATATTACAGAACACTCCCAACAACCGCAGACTACATATATCTTAAGCCATGATTTTCTTTGCAAAGGTCAACATTGATAATGTTCTAGTCATACCTCCGTGTACCAGTCAAGAAGTAGCATATTTCTTGAAAGACACAGCTATCAAAGCTCCATTGAGAAACCGTAAAGATGGAGAAAGGATTTGCAAATTATATATCTGATAATGGACATCAACTCTGATTATTTAAAAATAAATAAAAATAAAAAACCTTACTAATAACCAAACAGAGTATCCAATTTTACATGTGAAGAAAATTATTGAAGAGACATGGATGGCTTATAAGCACATGACAAATTTCTCAACATTTAGACATTAAAGAAATACAAATTAAAATCATAATGAGACATGCTTACATAGTTATTAGAATGGCTAAAATTATAAAGGCTAATTGTACTTCGTCTCAGCTAGGTTGAGAAGCAACAAAAAATCTAAACAGTTATTGGCATATATCATGATACCACCACTTTGGAAAATAGTTTGAAAATATTTTAAATGCAAAATATGTTGCAGTTACACGAATAGCCATTTTACTACTAGGCATTTAACCGAGAGAAACAAACCCTATGTTCATACAAGGACTTGTATATGAATTTCATAGCAGCTTTATTTTTAAGAATTGAAAACAGTGAAATGTTCATCAATGTCCATCAATAGAGCAAAGACAAATTATGATCTATTCATTAAAGAAATTACTATTCAACATCAAAATGAACTATTTACAATTGGAGATTCTCAAAGTAATGGTGCTGAGAAAAGAAAAGCCAGGCAATGAATAGTATGTACTGTGTGATTCCATGACTTTAAAAAAATCTAGAAAATACAAATTTCTATATAGTCACAGTCATCAAATATAGTGGTTTGATTTTAGTGCCTTCTTCTGTGCTCCCATAGCTTCCTACACTTGGATCTCCGAGCATTTTTTACACCATGTGAAAATATGAACTCTTTTTCTTTATTCTGTCTTTCTTTCAAAAAAGAATCCTTGAAATTTTATGGACATTTGAACTCTCAGTTATTAGCAGAAATTCTATCACACAGTAAGTTTCCAAATATAAAAGCCAGAGTTTTACAATGACTTCTAAGCTTTTACATGATCTAGCCACTCATTTAACCTCTGTGACCTCTTTTCCTGCTACTCTTCAGTCCCTCACAGTGGCCTCCTTGCTATTCCTCAGATATGCCAGGCACGATCCAACCTTATGGCCTTCAAGATAGCCATTTCCTTTGTCTGGAGTGACCTTATTGCTGATAGTTCTGGGCAAATTCATCACCTTTCCATACCTTTGTTCAGTTGTCAGGTTCATTGTAAGTACCCTGATCTTCCTATTAAAATTCTTAACTCCCCATCCCCTGCCTAGCAACCTTGAATTTTCTCACCCTGATCTAATTTTTCTTTTTCCCCATTGTACTCATCATTTTTGAATACACTATGCAATTTTCATTAAGGTTTATAGCTTTTAATTGTCTCACCCATTATAATAATAGTTCTACAAAGCCAAGTATTTCATTTACCAGTGTAGTCTGAAGTAATATCGGCCATATACTAGGTTCAGTAGACAATTGGTAAATTTCAGAAAAAATTAATGTTGAGAGTATACTGAATTTCATAAGTCATTTCAATATTTTTTTCCAAAAATAAACTATGTAAAACGTACCTTAAATTTACTTTCAAAATATTTTATAGCATATAATGGACAAAATAAGACAAAATAACACACAAAAAAAACCCCAAAATAAGACAAAAGCCTTAAAGAATCAATCATATAAATAACCATTTCAAACCTACTTAAAAATTGCATAATACCACACTCCTAGATCCTCTCTGAATGCTCTAAAATAACCCTTCAAAGGAAATACGTTTTTAAAAATAACAGATTTTTTGATAAATAATTTAATAAAATAAAGGTTTCATTCATCTATGTAGATTATAAAAATGTTTTTAATAAGCATGAAATTATAACTCTGAAGTGTGCTAAAATGATACCACATGCTAAGGGTGATAGAACAAAAATAAACATCATTTTTCCAAATAAGAGTTCTGAAGTATTTGTGATTCTGAATTCTTGGCCACATTAGTAAATTTATTTTTAATAAATTATTATTTAATATATAATAATATATATGATATACTATGTATAACATATATAATATATATAATAAATTCATTTATTTATTTATTATTATTATGTATATATTTATTAACTCAAACACAAGAAAATGAATGACCTGATTGAAAAATTGGCAAGGACTGGAACAGACACCTCACTGAAGAAGATATTGAGATGGCAATAATGATATGAAAAGATGCTGTGATGATCCACGGCATGTCTAATTAAGAAATTGTAAATTAAAAGAACAATGAGGGGCGCCTGGATGGCTCACTGGGTTAAGCCGCTGCCTTTGGATCAGTTCATGATCTCAGGGTCCTGGGATCGAGTTCCACATTGTGCTCTCTGCTCAGCAGAAGCCTGCTTCCCTTTCTCTCTCTCTCTGACTGCCTCTCTGTCTTCTTGTGATCTCTCTCTGTCAAATAAATAAATAATATCTTTTAAAAAAAATAAATAAATAAAACAATGATATATCACTACACATCTATTAGAATGGCTAAAATCCAAAATGCTGACAACATAAAATGCTTTTGACGATGAGGAACAAGAGAAACTCTCATTCATTCTGGTGAGAACACCAAAATGGTGCTACCCCTTTGGAAGGGCAGTTTCTTACAAAACTAAACATATTCTTATCATATGATCCAGCAATCGTGCTCCTTGGTACTCACCCAAAAGAGTGAAAACTTTGTGTACACAGAATCCTGCATATAAACCTGTGTTTGTAACAGCTTTACCCATCAGTGCCAAGAGTTGGAAGTAACCAAGATGTCCTTCAGGAGGAGAATGGATAGATAAACTGTGGTCCATTGAAACAATGGGATATGATTCAGCGATCAAGAGAAATGGCTATCAAGCAATGAAAAGGCATGGAACAAACTTAAAATCCGTCATAATAAGTGAAAGAAGTCAATTTGAAAAAGCTTCATGTTGCAAGGTTCCAACTATATGACCTTCTAGAAAAGGCAGAACTATGCAAATGGTATAAAGGTCAGCGGTTTGTAGCAGTTAGGAGAGGAGGAGGATGAACAGGCAGAGCACACAGGATTTTTAGGCCTGTGAAAATGTTCTGTATGATATGTATGATATTTTAGTTATATATCGCTACACAGTTGTCAAAATGCATAAGATACTATACCAAGAGTGAACTCTATGAGAAAAGGTTTTTTAAAGATTTTATTTATTTATTTGACAGGCATCATAGCAGGCAGAGAGGCAGGCGGGGAAAGCAGGGGTTCGGGGAAAGCAGGCTCCCTGCCAAGCAGAGAGTCTGGTCTGGGGCTCGATCCCAGGACCGTGAGGTTATGACCTGAGCCAAAGGCAGAAGCCATAACCCACTGAGCCACCCTGGTGCCCCACCAAGAGTGAACTCTAATGTAAACTGTGGACTTTGGATGATAATGATGTATCAGTGTAGGGTCAGTGATTGTGAAAAATTATAACCATGGTACAGGATGTTGATAATGGGGAAGGCTGTGTGTATGTGGGGAAAGGGAATTTTACTTTGATCCCCAAACTACTCTAAAAAATGCAGTCTGTTAAAAAAACTTTAAAATGCAATATAATACAAAACAAGAATGCATATCAAGAGAGAAATAATGTTTAAAGGGAACGAAGAACTTCAGTAATATGTACCTAGGGATTTTGATTGCACATTTGTAGGAAGTTCACATTGTCATTAGGAATTGTTTATCTGTGAAGTAGAAGTAACATAAAGAGTGATGAAAACTCAAAAACGCAACACTAAAAAAATGCCATCTATGGGCTCTTAAAAAATGGAACAAAATTTGCTTGCCTTTTTAAGCGGTGTGGGGAATGAAGGGACAGAATTTAAATTCTGCTTTAAAAGATTGGATAATATGTTTCTACAAAGAAGGCTCCTCTGAGTAACATAGAAATGAACATGGTAACAGAAAGTGGAAAAAAGGTTACATCTCTTGTGAGCTCACGTTTTCTGAAACCCAGTCACTTAGTAGAGACAGTAACTGTTCAATGAATAGCAAAAAGTAGTGTTTCAGATTCCCGGGATTTTCACTAAGAATCGTGAATGGATTTTTTAAAAAATATGTAAAGAATGTCTACAGTGCAAGTACCTGCAAATAACTGACATTTTGGAGAGAATATTTTAATCAGCAGAGAAGGTAAAAATGAAAAAAGTTGCACGATCAGAGTAAACATATGGGATTAAAAAATAAAAGATAAAAAAAATTTTTTTAAAGGACTTTTTTTTTAAAGGACTTTAAACAAAAGTCCTTTTTAAGAGACAGTTGGCTGTTTAAACCAAAAGTACAACTCACTAAGAGAATCACCGCATTATTTATTGGGGAAGAAGGACCTGGAATGTGGAAAGGCCCATTCTGCAGAGGAAAAAATAGAATCACTAACAGGCCTCATGCCTTGCACAGTCAGTGGCTAGAATCCCTGCCTCATGAGACCCTGTACTAGAAGGCCAATAGAACCATCTCAACTATGTTAGTCTTTCATGGAAGCCAACAAGTGTTTGCCCAGTTCAGAGCACGGTAACAATCAGTCACGTTATGTTATAATGATTGTCGATATCTTTAAAAGCCTTGCCAAGTTCCTTTTTGAGTAACCCTCACCCCACCCTTAGAGAAATTTATCTGTGGTTCACCTCTTTGAAATACCTCATTGTTGTTCCACATTTAAGACACAATGAAGAAAAAAAAATTGAAAATGAGTTCCAGATTTTAAAAATCACTTGCCATTCAATCCAAATTGTGAGTTTGATTGGTTACCGAACACTTTATAGTGCACCCCCAGTAATTTTACAGAGTTTATTTTCTTCTTACCAAACTTTACAGAGTTTATTTTTTTCTTATTCTGTCTTGCAATGCAGAGAAAGCTAACTAATTTAAAATAAACTTCCATTAATTTTGATTGTTATAAACTTAAAATTGATTAATTTCCATATACAGAGTTTAAAATGTTCACAATTTACATTAAATATATACTGAAAATTGAAATTAAAATGATGTTGTATATAGCTGCAAGAAGCCACCTGTCCCATTTCATCTTACTATATAAGTTGTGTCAGGTAATTTATAAAATCCCTACTGCATAACAAATCTATTTTTTGTTGGGATGCGTAGTAATGTTCGTTCTTATTTCTAAATAAGAGTTGGTCTATGAGTTCATCTGCAACTTATTTTTCCTAAGTGGCTTCATGGTGTTGAACTGAGAAAGCTCAGAACATTAAACATCAAAATAATATAATTTGACATAATTAGACATCAAGGAAATGCAATTAAAATGACACTGAGATATCACTACGCACTTATCAGAATGGCTAAAATAAAATATAATGACAAGACCAAAAGAAAAAAATATACCATTTGATGATACACAATGGCAAGTTGTACCATAACTTAACCATCTCAGACTAGTGTAGAGTTAAATTTGTTTTTCTAAGCAATGTTTTGTGTCACTTACCACTTTTCAAGGATAAAGTGCTATCATTTTACTGAAAACTGTGAAATTTGGTCAGATTTAAATTTCAATTTATGTTAAAACATTCTGTAAACTGTGTTAAACTTTGACATTTGTTCCCTCTGTTCAGTGAATAACACTATATCATATTTTGAAAAATACACTAATTTTCATTTTGAAAAATATCCCTTTTCCTCTTATGGTAATTATTAATATGAATTAATAGTAGAATTTGATATGGTTCCATATGACCATAAATACTTTATTGTATATTATCAAATTTAATAATGAATATAATGTACTTCTTTGGACAATTTTTAAAGACCAGTCTACTCTTAAGAAAAAAAATGGAGACACACTTCTTCAGTTCACACAAATTTCATTTTATTATATATAACCTCAGATAAATTTCAACAAATCATAATTTATTAAAATTATGTCTACTTAAAAATCTCACAGAAGAGTAAAACCATCAAAAATAAAAATAAACACACACAACACACAGATATCACCCATGTATTGGCAAATCACAATTGCTGTAACAATACATTAGACATTCCACAGTTAAGGGCTATCAAAATTTCCATCAGTAACAAAAAGATTTGTATCTAAATGGACTGATTTTCCAGAATCCAAGGAAAAGTCTCCTAGGGTTTATTTAAAGATAAATATTGGAACAAATACTTCTTAAATTTAGGAAATTCAGAACATACGATTAAAGAATATTTGCAGTGCAGGGGGGAGGAGTCAAGATGGCAGAGAAGTAGCAAGCTGAGACTGCTTCAGCTAGCCGGAGATCAGCTAGATAGCTTATCTAAAGATTGCAAACACCTGAAAATCCATCGGCAGATCGAAGAGAAGAATAACAGTAATTCTGGAAACAGAAAAACAACCACTTTCTGAAAGGTAGGACCGGCGGAGAAGTGAATCCAAAGCGACGGGAAGATAGACCCCGGGGGGAGGGGCCGGCTCCCGGCAAGCGGCGGAGCAACCGCCCACAAAATCAGGACTTTTAAAAGTCTGTTCCGCTGAGGGACATCGCTCCAGAGGCTAAACCGGGGCGAAGCCCACGCGGGGTCAGCGTGGCCTCAGGTCCCGCAGGGTCACAGAAGTATCGGGGGTGTCTGAGTGTCGCAGAGCTTGCGGGTATTGGAACGGGAAAGCCGGCTACAGAGACAGAGCCGACAGTAAGCTCACAGCTCCGTGTTACCTTGAACCGGTCGCAGGCTTGGTGAGCTCGTAGCACGGCCGGAGGTCAGGCAGACGGGAGTAACTGGGCGCGGTTCTCTGAGCGCACACTGAGGAGTGCGGCCCTGGGCTCTCGGCTCCTCCGGGCCGGAGACCAGGAGGCCGCCATTTGTATTCCCGTCCTCTGGAAATCTACGGAAAGCGCTCAGGGAACAAAAGCTCCTGAAAGCAAACCCGAGCGGATTACTCACCCCGGCCCCGTGTAAGGGCGGTGCAATTCCGCCTGGGGCAAAGAACTTGAGAATCACTACAACAGGCCCCTCCCCCAGAAGATCAACAAGAAATCCAGCCAAGACCAAGTTCACCTACCAAGGAGTGCGGTTTCAATACCAAGGAGAGCAGCAGAATTCCAGAGGAGGAGAAAGCCAAGCAGGGAACTCATGGCTTTTTCCTGTGATTTTTTTTAGTCTTGCAGTTAATTTAATTTTTTCTTTTTCATTTTTTTTTTCTCGCCTTCGGGTAAAATTTTTTTTTTTAACTGTTACCTTTTTCTTTTTTAACGATTTTTTACTAGTTTATCTAATATATATATTTTTTCTTTTTTACGTTTTTCTTAGGTGTATTCTTTTTTAAAAAATTCTTTTCTTTTCTTTTCTTTTTTTTTTCTTTTCTTTTTGTTTTTTGTTTTTTTTTCTTTCTTCCTTTTTGAACCTCTTTTTATCCCCTTTCTCCCCACTCACGATTTTGGATCTCTTCTAATTTGGTTAAAGCATATTTTCCTGGGGTTGTTGCCACCCTTTTAGTATTTTACTTGCCCCTTCATTTACTCTTATCTGGACAAAATGACAAGACGTAAAAATTCAACACAAAAAAAAGAACAAGAGGCAGTACCGAAGGCTAGGGACCTAATCAATACAGACATCGGTAATATGTCAGATCTAGAGTTCAGAATGACAATTCTCAAGGTGCTAGCCGGGCTCGAAAAAGGCATGGAAGATATTAGAGAAACCCTCTCGAGAGATATAAAAGCCCTTTCTGGAGAAATGAAAGAACTAAAATCTAACCAAGGTGAAATCAAAAAAGCTATTAATGAGGTGCAATCAAAAATGGAGGCTCTCAATGCTAGGATAAATGAGGCAGAAGAAAGAATTAGTGATATAGAAGACCAAATGAGAGAGAATAAAGAAGCTGAGCAAAAGAGGGACAAACAGCTACTGGACCACGAGGGGAGAATTCGAGAGATAAGTGACACCATAAGACGAAACAACATTAGAATAATTGGGATTCCAGAAGAAGAAGAAAGTGAGAGGGGAGCAGAAGGTATACTGGAGAGAATTATTGGGGAGAATTTCCCCAATATGGCAAAGGGAACGAGCATCAAAATTCAGGAGGTTCAGAGAACGCCCCTCAAAATCAATAAGAATAGGCCCACACCCCGTCACCTAATAGTAAAATTTACAAGTCTCAATGACAAAGAGAAAATCCTGAAAGCAGCCCGTGAAAAGAAGTCTGTAACATACAATGGTAAAAATATTAGATTGGCAGCTGACTTATCCACAGAGACCTGGCAGGCCAGAAAGAGCTGGCATGATATTTTCAGAGCACTAAATGAGAAAAACATGCAGCCAAGAATACTATATCCAGCTAGGCTATCATTGAAAATAGAAGGAGAGATTAAAAGCTTCCAGGACAAACAACAACTGAAAGAATTTGCAAATACCAAACCAGCTCTACAGGAAATATTGAAAGGGGTCCTCTAAGCAAAGAGAGAGCCTACAAGTGGTAGATCAGAAAGGAACAGAGACCATATACAGTAACAGTCACCTTACAGGCAATACAATGGCACTAAATTCATATCTCTCAATAGTTACCCTGAATGTGAATGGGCTAAATGCCCCTGTCAAAAGACACAGGGTATCACAATGGATAAAAAAACAAAACCCATCTATATGTTGCCTCCAAGAAACTCATTTTAAGCCCGAAGACACCTCCAGATTTAGAGTGAGGGGGTGGAAAAGAATTTACCATGCTAATGGACATCAGAAGAAAGCAGGAGTGGCAATCCTTATATCAGATCAATTAGATTTTAAGCCAAAGACTATAATAAGAGACGAGGAAGGACACTATATCATACTCAAAGGGTCTGTCCAACAAGAAGATTTAACAATTTTAAATATCTATGCCCCCAATGTGGGAGCAGCCAACTATATAAACCAATTAATAACAAAATCAAAGAAACACATCAACAATCATACAATAATAGTAGGGGACTTTAACACTCCCCTCACTGAAATGGACAGGTCATCCAAGCAAAAGATCAGCAAGGAAATAAAGGCCTTAAACGACACACTGGACCAGATGGACATCACAGATATATTCAGAATATTTCATCCCAAAGCAACAGAATACACATTCTTCTCTAGTGCACATAGAACATTCTCCAGAATAGATCGCATCCTCGGTCCTAAATCAGGACTCAACCGGTATCAAAAGATTGGGATCATTCCCTGCATATTTTCAGACCACAATGCTCTAAAGCTAGAACTCAACCACAAAAGGAAGTTTGGAAAGAACCCAAATACATGGAGACTAAACAGTATCCTTCTAAACAATGAATGGGTCAACCGGGAAATTAAAGAAGAATTGAAAAAAATCATGGAAACAAATGATAATGAAAATACAACGGATCAAAATCTGTGGGACCCAACAAAGGCAGTCCTGAGAGGAAAATATATAGCGGTACAAGCCTTTCTCAAGATACAAGAAAGGTCTCAGGTACACAACCTAACCCTACACCTAAAGGAGCTGGAGAAAGAACAAGAAAGAAACCCTAAGCCCAGCAGGAGAAGAGAAATCATAAAGATCAGAGCAGAAATCAATGAAATAGAAACCAAAAAAACAATAGAACAAATCAACGAAACTAGGAGCTGGTTCTTTGAAAGAATTAATAAAATTGTTAAACCCCTGGCCCGACTTATCAAAAAGAAAAGAGAAAGGACCCAAATAAATAAAATCATGAATGAAAGAGGAGAGATCACAACTAACACCAAAGAAATACAAACTATTATAAGAACATACTATGAGCAACTCTACGGCAATAAATTTGACAATCTGGAAGAAATGGATGCATTCCTAGAAACATATAAACTACCACAACTGAGCCAGGAAGAAATAGAAAGCCTGAACAGACCCATAACCAGTAAGGAGATTGAAACAGTCATTAAAAATCTCCAAACAAACAAAAGCCCAGGGCCAGACGGCTTCCCGGGGGAATTCTACCAAACATTTAAAGAAGAACTAATTCCTATTCTCCTGAAACTGTTCCAAAAAATAGAAATGGAAGGAAAACTTCCAAACTCATTTTATGAGGCCAGCATCACCTTGATCCCAAAACCAGACAAGGATCCCACCAAAAAAGAGAGCTATAGACCGATATCCTTGATGAACACAGATGCGAAAATACTCAACAAAATACTAGCCAATAGGATTCAACAGTACATTAAAAGGATTATTCACCACGACCAAGTGGGATTTATTCCAGGGCTGCAAGGTTGGTTCAACATCCGCAAATCAGTCAATGTGATACAACACATCAATAAAAGAAAGAACAAGAACCATATGATATTCTCAATAGATGCTGAAAAAGCATTTGACAAAGTACAACATCCCTTCCTGATCAAAACTCTTCAAAGTATAGGGATAGAGGGCACATACCTCAATATCATCAAAGCCATCTATGAAAAACCCACCGCAAATATCATTCTCAATGGAGAAAAACTGAAAGCTTTTCCGCTAAGGTCAGGAACACGGCAGGGATGTCCATTATCACCACTGCTATTCAACATCGTACTAGAGGTCCTAGCGTCAGCAATCAGACAACAAAAGGAAATTAAAGGCATCCAAATCAGCAAAGAAGAGGTCAAATTATCACTCTTCGCAGATGATATGATACTATATGTGGAAAACCCAAAAGACTCCACTCCAAAACTGCTAGAACTTATACAGGAATTCAGTAAAGTGTCAGGATATAAAATCAATGCACAGAAATCAGTTGCATTTCTCTACACCAACAGCAAGACAGAAGAAAGAGATATTAAGGAGTCAATCCCATTTACAATTGCTACCAAAACCATAAGATACCTAGGAATAAACCTAAACAAAGAGACACAGAATCTATACTCAGAAAACTATAAAGTACTCATGAAAGAAATTGAGGAAGACACAAAGAAATGGAAAAATGTTCCATGCTCCTGGATTGGAAGAATAAATATTGTGAAAATGTCTATGCTACCTAAAGCAATCTACACATTTAATGCAATTCCTATCAAAGTACCATCCATCTTTTTCAAAGAAATGGAACAAATAATGCTAAAATTTATATGGAACCAGAAAAGACCTCGAATAGCCAAAGGGATATTGAAAAAGAAAGCCAACGTTGGTGGCATCACAATTCCGGACTTCAGGCTCTATTACAAAGCTGTCATCATCAAGACAGCATGGTACTGGCATAAAAACAGACACATAGATCAATGGAACAGAATAGAGAGCCCAGAAATAGACCCTCAAATCTATGGTCAACTAATCTTCGACAAAGCAGGAAAGAATGTCCAATGGAAAAAAGACAGCCTTTTCAATAAATGGTGCTGGGAAAATTGGACAGCCACATGCAGAAAAATGAAATTGGACCATTCCCTTACACCACACACAAAAATAGACTCAAAATGGATGAAGGACCTCAATGTACGAAAGGAATCCATCAAAATCCTTGAGGAGAACACGGGCAGCAACCTCTTCGACCTCTGCCGCAGCAACATCTTCCTAGGAACAACGCAAAAGGCAAGGGAAGCAAGGGAAAAAATGAACTACTGGGATTTCATCAAGATCAAAAGCTTTTGCACAGCAAAGGAAACAGTTAACAAAATCAAAAGGCAACTGACAGAATGGGAGAAGATATTTGCAAACGACATATCAGATAAAGGACTAGTGTCCAGAATCTATAAAGAACTTAGCAAACTCACCACCCAAAGAACAAATAATCCAATCAAGAAATGGGCAGAGGACATGAACAGACATTTCTGCAAAGAAGACATCCAGATGGCCAACAGACACATGAAAAAGTGCTCCATATCACTCGGCATCAGGGAAATACAAATCAAAACCACAATGAGATATATTACCTCACCCCAGTCAGAATGGCTAAAATCAACAAGTCAGGAAATGACAGATGCTGGCGAGGATGCGGAGAAAGGGGAACCCTCCTACACTGTTGGTGGGAATGCAAGCTGGTGCAGCCACTCTGGAAAACAGCATGGAGGTTCCTCAAAATGTTGAAAATAGAACTGCCCTATGACCCAGGAATTGCACTATTGGGTATTTACCCTAAAGATACAAATGTAGTGATCCAAAGGGGCACATGCACCCGAATGTTTATAGCAGCAATGTCCACAATAGCCAAACTATGGAAAGAACCTAGATGTCCATCAACAGATGAATGGATCAAGATGTGGTATATATACACAATGGAATACTATGCAGCCATCAAAAGAAATGAAATCTTGCCATTTGCAACAACATGGATGGAACTAGAGCGTATCATGCTTAGCGAAATAAGTCAAGCAGAGAAAGACAACTATCATATGATCTCCCTGATATGAGGAAGTGGTTATACAACATGGAGGCTTAAGTGGGTAGAAGAAGAATAAATGAAACAAGATGGGATTGGGAGGGAGACAAACCATAAGTGACTCTTAATTTCACAAAACAAACTGAGGGTTGCCGGGGGGAGGGGGTTTGGGAGAAGGGGGTGGGATTATGGACATTGGGGAGGGTATGTGATTTGGTGAGTGCTGTGAAGTGTGTAAACCTGGTGATTCACAGACCTGTACCCCTGGGGATAAAAATATATGTTTATAAAAAATAAAAAATTTAAAAAAAAAGAATATTTGCAGTGCAGACTATATTCAATCCTTCCTTCAAAATGTGCCTTTGAGTACATAATTCTGTTTTCTCTATCTAAATTGAGCTGTCCTCCAAGGAAGTTTTCTAAAATGTGTGTCTCTGTGTGATAAATGTTCTAAGACCTAACATGCTTCATTGTATTTTTACTGTGCTCTCAAATTTAATCAATAATTTGGCTTGATGTATAATATCTAGTTTCAAATATCTTTTCCATCTATACAAACACCCAGCTGTCTCCTTTATATGCTATTACTATTGAGAATTCTGCTGTCAGTATTATTCTTGTACATTTTAGGTGATCTGTTCTTCTCTTGGGCATCATTTATGCTCTTCTCTGTTTTTGATATTCTTAAAACACACCATAATATATATGAGTGTTTTTTTTAAATATTTTATTTATTTATCAGAGAGAGAGAGAGGGAAGAGAACAAGCACAGGCAGACAGAACGGCAGGCAGAGGCAGAGGGAGAAGCAGGCTCCCTGCTGAGCAAGGAGCCCAATGTGGGACTCGATCCCAGGACGCTGGATCATGAACTGAGCCGAAGGCAGCTGCTTAACCAACTGAGCCACACAGGCATCCCTATATGAGTGTTTTTTTTTTTTTAAAGATTTTATTTATTTATTTGACAGAGAGAAATCACAAGTAGTTGGAGAGGCAGGCAGAGAGAGAGAGAGGAGGAAGCAGGCTCTCCGCTGAGCAGAGACCCCCACTCGGGACTCGATCCAAGGACCCTGACATCATGACCTGAGCCGAAGGCAGCGGCTTAACCCACTGAGCCACCCAGGCGCCCTGTATGAGTGGTTTTTTGTGTGTGTGGGTTTTGTTTTGTTTTGTTTCTGATTTCTCATGTTTGGCATCATTTTAAGTCTGGTATCTTTTATCTTTCTTTAATTCTCCAAAATTTATCTCAAAACTTATTTAAATATTTTCTTTATTTTTTTTCTCTTCTGCTGCATTTGGGTAGAAGTCATTAATTTGTTTGTTTGTTTGTTTGTTTTTCCCAACTCACTTATTCATTTTACAGCTATATTCATCATAGTCTCCATTTATTGTATTCTTTATTTCATCAATTTTCACTTAATTTATATTCACAGTATAGCATCTTTCTTTTCTTTGTATATGTATATCATTATTTTATCATATAAATTTAAGCTATTTTTAAAAATATTTTATTTATATATTTGACAGTGAGAAATCACAAGTAGGCAGAGAGGCGGGCAGAGAAGGAGAGGAAGAGAAGCAGGCTACCTGCTGAGCAGAAAGCCTGATGTGGGGCTTGATCCCAGGACCCTGAGATCATGACTTGAACCGAAGGCAGTGGATTAACCCACTGAGCCACCCAGGTGCCCCTTTTAAGCTATTTTTTAAAAGTACAGTCATTCTTTTTTTTTTTTTAAAGATTTTATTTATTTATTTATTTATTTGACAGAGAGAGATCACAAGTAGATGGAGGGCAGGCAGAGAGAGAGAGAGAAGCAGACTCCCTGCTGAGCAAAGAGCCTGATTCAGGATTTGATCCCAGGCCCCTGAGATCATGACCTGAGCTGAAGGCAGTGGCTTAATCCACTGAGCCACCTTGGCACCCCTAAGCTATTTTTTAAATTCCTGTTCCAATAACACTTGGATTCCATATAAAGTTAACCACATCATCTTTTTTAGGTAATAATTGTACTTTTTATGTGCATAGTTATTTTGGTCCATGAGTTCAGTTCCTCTTAGGATCATCAAACCTCTGTAAAGTCTGGGTATGCTAAGATTTTCTAAGCAACAATAAAATACATTGAAACCTGGTAGCTTAATTATAATAATGTTGTCTTTCTCAATCATTCACAATAGCATTACATTCTGAGTAGCTTCCTTCTCTTTTGCAGCTATAGTTTTTGGAAAAACTTGAATTGTGATATCACTGTGATAATGTGAATTTGTCAGGGTTTTTGAGAGAATCGGGAAGAGAAAAAAAAAAAAAGGAAGATATTCTCCAGGGCCAACTGTAGAAGTGACTATTAAAACATTTGTCCAAATTCAATTGAACAAAACTCAGAAATGCCATCTCCAGTGAAATACAAAGACGATTATATATAGTTCTTGGCACACACATCTCATTTGACCCAATGATGTAGATCAATGAAAGACTGAAGGCCAATCACCACTCCATGAGAGAATTTAAAAATAAATTTACTAATGAGGCCAAGAATTCAGAATCACAAATACTTCAGAACTATTAATAACTGCCTTCACTTGATGTTATTCTGTAACATAAATCCTATGATCAAGTTTCAATTTTAAATTCTTACAATTTTAAATTCTTAACACCGGGGCGCCTGGGTGGCTCAGGGGGTTAAGCCTCTGCCTTAGGTTCAGGTCATGATCCCAGGTGCCTGGGATCAAGTCCCGTGTCCGACTCTACTCAGCGGGGAGCCTGCTTCCCTCCTCTCTCTCTCTGCCTGCCTCTCTGCCTACTTGTGATATCTGTCTGTCAAAAACATAAATAAGGTCTTAAAAAGGAAAAAAAACCTTTAAATTCTTAAATCCTTATGAAGAAGCATCATTTGGAGGGAGCAGTTTTCATAATTTATCATCCATCAGCCTTTTTTTAAGATTTTTTTTATTTATTGGACACACAGAGAGAGAGAGAGTGATAGAGAGAGATTACAAGGAAGCAGAGAGGCAGGCAAGCAGGGAGGGAAGCAGGCTTCCTTTTGAGCAGAGCCCGATGTGGGGCTGGATCCCAGGACCCAGAGACCATGACTTGAGATGAAGGCAGAGGCTTAACCCACCACCCACGTGATGAGAGAGCCCCTCAGGTGCCCCTCATCCATCAGCCTTAATTGTTTGGAGGAAAATGTGTGGATGAATAATGCCTTAGGGAGCTAATCTCTCTAAAGAATTTTCAAGTCTTTACCCCTTCAAGGTTTTTGTACAGTTCTGATAGCCTCTAACATCCAGCTGATTTCTACAGTGACAGGCCTGTTAAAAACTGTCCTGAAACCAGGAATAGAGCTTAAAACATACCAGTCAAGAGCAACTTTGAGTCTTTTAAGGAATTTTTCATCATTTCTTTGTTTTTGGTTCATATCTGAAATAGTTCTATATTACACTTGCATAATTTCTCCAGAGCTGACTTTGAAGGAGGCATTCAGTTCCAACTAGTTCCATATTTTGGCAAGAACTATAATTCTATATAAAAAAAGAACATATTTTAGAGCGCCTAGGTGGCTCAGTGGGTTAAAATCCCTGCCTTCGGCTCAGGTTATGATTCCAGGTTCCTGGGATTGAGTCCCACAGTGGGCTCTCTTCTCAGCAGGGACCCTGCTTCCATTCCTCTCTCTCTGCTTGCCTCTCTGCCTTCCTGTGATCTCAGTCAAGGAAATAAATAAAAATTTTTTAAAAAACATATTTTATTCCAATTATTCATGTTTTTTAACTAAGATATCACAATACAAATAATACAAACAGTTGCTCTTTATCAATACCTTCAACCAAGATAAAAAAAATATGTCATATTTTCTCCTAAAATTTTATATCAACTGATAGGTCACATAGATATAAAATTATATTTATATCAGCAAATATTTTCATTTAAATGCAAATTTCAAAGAAAATCTACTTTTCCAAACACGACTTTTTATCCTATTTTTTTTTAATTTTGTCGACAAATGATAAATTGTTTAGCGAGACTAGAAATGTTAGATCGAAAAAATGATTAATAGATGTAGGTTCAAAATATTATGTTCCATTAAAAATGATTTAGTCTTTGATGAACATCTGTTTGGTAATGTGTTGTATCCAGATACAGTAAATTAATGACATATATAAAATTATAGGGAAATGACACCTTCCATTCCATTATGAGTAGAGCTTTTAAAATGGTCTCATTAGGCAGGGATTCTAGCCACTGGCTGTGGAAGGCATTAGGCCTGTTAGTGATTCTATTTTTTCCTCTGCAGAATGGGTCTTTCTACATTCCAGGTCCTTTCTACCCCAATAAATAATGCGGCGATTTTCTCAGTGCGTTGTACTTTTGGTTTAAACAGCCAACTGTCTCTTAAAAAGGACTTTTTTAAAATTCCTTTAAAAAAAAAAGTCTTTCAAAAAAATCTTTTTTTTTCTATTTTTTATTCCCATATGTTTACTCTGATCCTGGAACCTTGTCATTTTGACCTTCTCTGCTGATTAAAATATTCTTCATCATCAGCACCTACTGCTCTCCTCTCCTGGTGGTCTCTCCGGAAGGGGTCTTCTCTAGCTCTTCTAGCAGGAGATGGGCACTTCCCCTCTACCCCTGTAGCCGGACCAACCTTACCTATCCTGCAGGGTCAGGTCGGCCTGGCCTTTTATCTGTTGTTCTCTTCTGAGTGGTTAGTTTTTCATAGATACCGTGCTTTGCTTCTGTCAGGATTTACCCTGGACTATCAAAACCCTTTTCTTGTGCCAGTGAAGCCTAAGAAACAGTCCTAATGAGAGAACCAGGAACTCGAACAGATCATATTTATCCTGAATGTTCCGTCCAAAATGAAAAATACATTTTGAGGAGCCTCAAGATCTCTGAGAAGGGACGTTTCACCAACTATGTCATGTAGGGGCATCAATTCCGATTCTGTGTCAATTTTCCTACTTTCCCAGCTAATAATTCTCTACCTCAGAAAGCCCACTCTCAACCGTTTCCTCTCTCAAAGGCAGTTGCTCTTAGAGTCTGCACATGGCACTTGGAGCCTGCTGGTCGTTGGCTACTGCCCTCTGTACCTTGGGTCTAACAGCTGCGGGGCATCAAGATGAAAATGTCTCTTGTTCTAAGACTTAATATAGTTTGGGGCACATGGTAAGCAATAATCACTTTTTTAGTTGATCCAAGTGTTCGACCTTTACTAAATTATTCTAGTTCCACAATTTACTTGTCTAAGATTTGTCCTCCCACCCATTTTAATATCTCTTACGGTGGCACTCACCTTGTACTTGATGACATATCCTAGTTTAACTGAGAGCATTTCTCTCTTAGTCGATCATAAACTGTAGTGCATCTTACCCTTGATGAAAGCTAGGATGCAATTAAATACTCTATTATGGTTACGATTCTGATATTTGAAATCCTCCGGTAGCTCCCTGTGCCCCCACAGTGTAGTACCTCGCCTCCTCGGCATAGTATACAAACCATCTCACCCCCAGTGTTAACCCCGGGGCTCAGCCTCCATCCCCAGGTGATGCTGCCAGATCAGCTGTCGGTGTCATGAAGTTGCTGTAGTTTCTTGAATGCACTGTGCTGTCCTGGCACTTTGAAACTTGACACACTCATCCTCATTCTTCGCTTTGCCCTTGTCTATCACCTCCCCTGAAAATCTGTTCCTACGTGGCTTTTCCCAGCTCCAACCTACCCTTGGCAGTCTTTTATCCTCCTGTGGTAAAGCCTGTCACACTGCAGCATAGACATGCCCGTTGTCCCGCTGAGAAGAGAAAAGGGACTGTGAGGGCCCCCCAGCATTTGCAGCTCTAGTGCAGAGCCCCATGCCTGGCTTGTTCGAAATGCCTGATCATGAAGACAAACGGAGATCATCCTCTGGCTAAAACCAGCTCGTCTTTGCCTACCGCAGGATCTGGATCAATAAAGAGCAGCCAGTTATTATTGCTGTTTTTCTAGGGATTTTTTCCCCATATTTTTCCCAGGTCTTTACTCTTTTTATAGCACTTTAATTCAGGCTTCAACCACTTCCTAGTCAGATCAGTGAAATCTTTTTCCTTCCCATACCCTATATGTATTTCACACCTAATAATTCTTTTTTTAAAGATCTTATTTACCCATTTGACAGATCACAAGTAGGTAGAGAGGCAGGCAGAGAGAGGGGGGAATGCAGGCTCTCTGCTGAGCAGAGAGGCGGATGTGGGGCTACATCCCAGGACCCTGAAATCATGACCTGAGCCGAAGGCAGAGGCCTAAACCCCTGAGCCACCCAGGAGCCCCCATATCTGGTAATTTTTAATCAACGTGGATTTGCTGCATCAAATAGTTCCTTCTTCTTCAAATATAAATATATAAATATATTGATCAAGTCACGCGCATGTCTTAGGAGAATGTCATATATTTTTTAGCAAACTTGAAATCTTGGCCATTGGTTTTGATTTTTGTTTTGGTTTGATTTGGTTCAGTTTTTGTAATTTTAAAAATCCCTCCAACCCTTGGCTCTGTCTGACCTGAATGCTTTCAGCTGTTTCTGTAACAAAATTGTCCTGGCAGCGAAAACTCTCATTGTTTACAGTGGCGCCCCCTTCTGAACACTTTGTTAATAAAAAACTTTTTTTTTTTTTTTTTTTTGGCTATGGTATTGTGGAACAACAATGAGGTATTTCAAAGAGGTGAACCACAGATAAATTTCTCTAAGGGTGGGGTGAGGGTTACTCAAAAAGGAACTTGACAAGGCTTTTAAAGATATCGACAATCATTATAACATAACGTGACTGATTGTTACTCTGCTCTTAACTGGGCAAACACTTGTTGGCTTCCAAGAAAGACTAACATAGTTGAGATGGTTCTAGCGGCCTTCTAGCACAGGGTCTCATGAGGCAGAATTCTAGCCACTGGCTGTGCAAGGCATGAGGCCTGTTAGTGATTCTATTTTTTCTTCTGCAGATGGGTCTTTCTACATTCCAGGTCCTTTCTACCCCAATAAATAATGCGGCAATTCTCTCAGTGAGTTGTACTTTTGGTTTAAACAGCCAACTGTCTCTTAAAAAGGAGTTTTGTTTAAATTACTTTAAAAAAAAAAGTCCTTTGAAAAAAATCTTTTTTTTATTTTTATGTTTTAATCCCATATGTTTACTCTGATCATGGAACTTTGTTATTTTGACCTTCTCTGCTGATTAAAATATTTTTCATCCAATCCCAAAACATCGTAAGGGCCAGGTCTACCTCATGGAATACCACCTGCTCTCCCTTAGATAGTGTGCTGTTGCTTTAATAAACCTGCCTTCTTCTTTCTCTTTGGGCATTGATCTCTAATTCTTACGTGCCACCAATGAAAATAATGATGGTTTACCGTTACAATTTATAGAAAAGGAGGTACAGGGAAATTGAATGAAAGGAAATAACAAAGTAGGTTCATAAGTCAATCTTCTTTGTAAAAATATTAACCTGAAAGTGCGTTTCTGCCACCTCTCTACTGTTTGATATGATAAAGAATGACCACGATACATGAATTATAGTCGGGGTTTTGAAAAGCATAATAGCTTTATACCAACACTTGAGCTTTTATTTATTTATTTATTTATTGCTAACAAGATAGCTGGATTTGATATGCGGTTCCCTACAACCCACCTCAGAAGTAATTCCATCTTCATGAGAAGTCAGAAAGATGCACAAACCAAAAAAGAGAAAATACTCTTAAAAAAAATTTCCCTTCCTGGGGCACCTGAGTGGCTCAGTGAGTTTGGCTCACTGGCCCTTTGGGTTCGGCTCAGGTCATGATCCTAGGGTCCTGGGATTGAGCCCCATGTCTGGCTCTCTGCTCAGCAGGGAGCCTGCTTCCACTTCTCTCTCTGCCTGCTCTCTGCCTACTTGTGATCTCTGTCTGTCAAATAAATAAATAAAATCTTTAAAAAAAATTTCCCTTGGGCACCTGTGTGACAGAGTGAGTTAAAGCCTCTGCCTTCAGCTCAGGTCATGATTCCAGAGTCCTGGGATCAAGCCCCACATCAGGCTCACTCCTCACCAGGGAGCCTGATTCTTCCTCTCTCTCTGCCTGCCTCTCTTCCTACTTGTGATCTCTATCAAATAAATAAAATCTTTAAAAATAAAATTCCCTTGCTATCAGAAGCAGACCAAACCACTAACAAATTCCCCAAAAAGCTTCATCGAAAAGGTTGTATTTTCTTCAAACACCCAGCAGGACCTTCTTCTCTGGGCCTGGTATTTCTTCAATGGCCTATTCCAGAGAATAAGACACTAAACTACTGAGCGCCAAGGGCCTCAGAACCTTTGTGAGAGGCACAAAGCACGCCTCTGGTCACCAAGAGTGTATGTAAACGTTTGCTGCTTTTCTGTATTTTTCAAAGCTGAGTTTTTAGCTGGAGGCCGCTAAGTGTGCCAAGACAGACACGGATTATTGAAAACCCTGAAGAGAGTGCAATTGCATTTAAATTGCCTGTAACCTTCGTGTAATAGATTTATGATTGATGATAGATTTAGTTAAAATATAACTGTTTTAAATATTTATTCTCAGTAAACGATTTCAACCTATGCTCATTTAAGTAAGTTGGTGCATAATCCCTTTTCTATTAAACCATAGTGCAAGGACCCATGCCGCACTTCCCCGAGAACCCCAAGCTCTTTTTCTAGAATGGCCATATGCGTATGTATCATTCGTCCTCTTTTCACTCGCTTTGTGGAGCACCTACCATGGAGGTCATGTAATAACCAATAACCAAAAAACAAACAAAAAACCCAAACATCCAGGTCCAAGTGATTCGCGGGTGCCACCTCACCTAGGTTCTAGAACTTCATCACCTGGAGACTAGGAGACTGCTCAAACAGATCCAGGAAAGGCATCTCAGCCCAGGCCTGTGCTGGGGAAGCTGGTTCCAGGCTTTGGGCACAATCAGGAAGCCAGCGAAGTGACCCGAGAGTGCAGCTGGGGTGTAGGGCTGATGATCTTTATGCAGCCAGGCAGTGCGCGGACACTGGCTTGGGGAGCCAGGCTAGGAGGCCGCTCAGCGCTGGCGCCGGCCACGCTCACAGGCCCCCCGGACTTCGCTGGCGCTCTTGACCCGGGCCGCGCCTCAGGACCAAGGGGAAGGGGGGCGAGTGCCCAGCGGCCCAGAGAAGGGGCTTTGCTAATTGCGGAATCCGGAAGTGCGCTCGCGGAGGACGCGGCAGAGAGTCTGAGAGGAAGTGGAGGGGCTGGCGGAGGAGGGGTGCGCAGCAGAAAGCGGGGGCCCGAGCTCGCGGGGGTGTCGGGACCCAGCCTCCCGCGACCCCCCAGGGCAGCGGGACCACCCACGATGACGCGCCGCACCCGGGTCCCCAGGGGGTCGGGCAGGGACGGAGCCACGTGAGGTGCCCCCCGCCAGCGAGCGCACTAGCCCCCATCGTTTGGCACCCCCACGCGCGGGTGCCGAGGACCCCCTTCCCTCATCCTGTGCGGTGGCCCCGCCACTTTTGTTCTGGACTTGGGATCCCAGGTGGAAACTAGTCCCTCAGACCTCCCTGGCAGCAAGGAGCTCAGGGAGGGATTCTCAGGTTTTCCTCCCTGCCCTGGCTCTTCCTCACTCCACATTCACATGCCTTCTGGCATCCCTTTCCTCTCCTCATTGTCACTTTTATTAAATGGTTTTGTTCTGCATGTTGACCCGCAGAGCGATTTCATGAATGAATATACAGGAAACTGAGTCGGAGCCCACCTGTGAGAGCCCACCTGTGGAGGACTTTCATTAGAATGGTCTCTGGTTCTAGCCTCAGTTCAGAATACTGCGTGTACCTGAGGACCGAGTCCAGATGTTTCTTTCATCTCTGACTTGAATTTGAAATCCTAACGTCACTATGACCTGGGAAGCCGAGGTCCACAGCATCTTCATCTGAAATTCCACTAGAGCTCCCATTTACCTAGTGCCCAGCCTGAGTCTGTTTTCCACTACTGTCAGGGTTCTAGAAGTTCATGCACTGCCCACCACTGACAGTAGGGGCATCTCTCTGTCCAGATTTTCCCTTTACATAAGGAGGTCAGTTACAGGAGATTAGGGCCCACTCTAACGACCTCACTGTAATGTGATTGCATCTGTAAGGACTCTAGTTCTAAATAAGGTCACGTTCTGTGGTACCAGAGATAAGGACAGCAGCAAGGTTTCTGGGGGAAATGGAGGTCAGCTCTTAACAGTCCACTCTCTGGCTCCCCAAATTTGTGTCCTTCCCGTGTGCAAAATACCTTCACCCAATGCCCTCCAAAGCACTAATCATCCCAGAATCAACTCAAAATCTGAAATCTCATCTGTCCTCCTCCACTCAAATACCCAGATCTCACCCAGACCATGGGACCTGAGGACTGCATCCAGAAGCCACAATCTCCTGGTAAACCTGCCCATCAGGTCCTGACATCACCCTCATTCGTCCCAGCAGCCGAGGGCCTACAGTTCCCACAGACAGTTTCTCAGAGGAAGTCGTGAAGACCACTTCAGAGGACGTTCTTTGGGAGTGAATGAAGAGGGAAGGGGGTCAGAGCCTCCTGCCATTCCCAGGGCACCCAGAACCCAGAGAGTGAGGCCTTGGATGCTTTCTAGTGACAGATTCAAGGCAATTCTTTGACTTTGGGACTTCAGAGTTAACTTAGTTTTCATTTGTGATTATTATTTTTGTGTGGTGGCCATAGCTTTTCTTTTGACCTATGGCTGTTTTCACTCCCGGTTCTGAAGAAGCCCCTAAATCCTAATCCTGTTGAGGACTCCGAAAGCTCTCAGAGCAGCAGTACTGGGGGACAGTGTGGACACATGGTTTGGTTTCTCCTCTGGCCTGATTCTGTGGCAGCCCCGCTCTGTCCTCCTCAGACTTCAGAGCAATAGCTGAATAAATGGAGAAAGGACCAGGGGGTCAGGAAGGTGGCCACCGAAGAGGGACTTCTCTGGAGGGTGGCTGAGCTAGCGAGTGAGCCTGTTAGTCTAGCTCTGCCTGCAGTCTGGATGGAGCTGAACAGGGGCCAGGGAAGGGGAGGAGGAGCAGAGAGCGGGGACAAAGGGACCAAAGAGGAGATTCAGAGGAAGGGAAGTATTTGGGAGGAGAGAAGAAACTCTAGAAGACAGGCATGTAAGAAAGGAAAAGAGATGAAGTAGGCATCAGGAAAGGGCACCAGCAGGGAAGGAGAGAGGGGAAGGGAAGAGGGAGGGAGGGAGGAAAGGGGAAAGGAAGAAGGGAGGAGTCAGCAAGCCAGGGCTCCCCCTGCATCTGAAGAAGAGGTGGCTGGTCCAGCTTGTCAAACAGGGTGCTCACTCTTTGGTCCCAGTTTCTGCTCCCAGTGCTACTGGGCTTTGCAAGGAAGGCAGGCTGTCCCCTGGGACCCACTGGAGCCCACTGGAGCCCACTGGAGCCCACAGGAAGGTGGAATAGGTAAGATGCCCCCGGGTCCTGTCCTGAGCTGCTCCCAGCTGCTATCCTCACCACATGGTGCAAGAGGGACCCCAGAACAAAAAAAGGACACAGGCCCGCATGTCTGTGGGTGGCCCTGGGCACTTAGCTCATTGCAGTGAACCACACCGCCTCCTCAACCCAGGCTTTCAAAGCCTGCTTCTTCGTTCCTGGCTTTCATGTCTGTAGGAACATGAGCCAGATCTAACTCATCTCCGACAGACAATTCTGTCTCACCCCGTGTCAGATTTTTATTAGTGGCTGTGATAGAGTAAGAGAGCAATGCTCCAACAAACGGACTATTTCCTCCCACGTGACCTCAAAAGTCTTACACATTTACTTAGCGAAAAAACCTTGTCTCCTTTCATTAAGCCCATATCGTGGTCTAATAGTATACATGTGCCTTCGTTATATGCGAAGCGATACAGAGGTCCTTTTTTTTTTTTTAATTTTACAAGTTAAAGTCAGTGAACACATCTAACTTGACGAATACGTCTCTAAAATGTCAAACCAGGCAAAGCTTTTTCTGCCTACAGTTTGGAGCCGACGTGGTGACATTTTTAAAACGCTTTCAGTCCCTCAGTGAGGCTCTTAGAAGCTAGCCAGGGCTTACTACGTGCCAGGCACTGTGTCAGGTGTTGGAGCTAAACGTACGGAGAGCTTGGAGGCAGGCTGGAGAGGGACATCCGTGACACAACCACAGCTAGAAACGGAGGCCAGTGCTAGAAAAGAGAGAGCAGGCTGCATGGAGAGTGTGTACCATGGGGCTTGTGAGCTCACGAATAAGTGGGAGTAACTGGAGTGGGGAGACAGGGGAGAGGAAGAGGGTCTTCCCATCAATGGGAATCACCTGTGCTTGGAGGCAGGCACCATGAGGGGTCTCCACAGGAAGAGGGAGGCAGCGTGGTTGAAGGGCAGAAAGACAGGGCAGAACAGGCATCAGTCAATTGGAAGGGTAAGAAGAGACAGATGGGAGGATTATGGATGCCTTTGGAGGACTGAGAATTTGTTAGAAGATCAGTGCAGATTTCTATGGAGACAAATGCCAGGAACTGATAGGTCTTTGAAAGGTCACTCTGGCTGCCTTTTGGCAAAGGGGTTGGTAAAAGGCACGTGCAGGTGGGAGGTGAGTGCAGGAAATCAGGCGAGGGAGCAGGGGAACTTGGTCTGGGGGTATATAAGGGAAAATAGCCTTTAATGAGTTCCACAAATTGGCACCAGCTGTAGCGTCATTACAGCGCTGGAAGGGGTAGGTGGGTGTGTCCTGGAGGGTACAGAAATTACATTAGAAAGGGAAGTCTTTTTAGATCTTTTTTCCAACTAGAGGAACTCTCACCTTATTGATAGAATTCCAGAGTGGGAACGGATGGACATGAGGACATCTTTGAAGACATATCTGCACTCATATGTTCATTATAAAATTATTAACTCTAAGCAAGAGATGGAAATAACTTCAGTATCCATTAATGGATGAATGAATAAAATAAGTATGGTAAATATATACTATGGAATACTACTGAACCATGAAAAATGAAGAAATACTGCCATTTACAACAGCATGGATGGATCTTGAAGGTATTATACTAAGTGAAATATTTCAAAGATTTTATATATATTTTTTAATTTATGTATTATGATATCCCTTACATACAGAATCTGAAGAAAAAGCAAACTAATGGAAACTTAGAGTTGAGTTGACAAGAGGTGAACCTGGGGTGGAGTAATGTGGTCAAAGGGTACAAACTTGCAACTATAATATGAAAAAGTTCTGGGGATCTAATGTACAGCATGATGATCATAGTTAATAATATATACATCCATTTTTATTGTGCTTCCCTTTATTAAACTTTGCATATATCACATTCTTACAAGTTGAAAGTTTATAGCAATCTTGTATAAAATAGGTCTGTTGCCACCATTTTTCTAACAACATTTGTTCATTTTGTGTCACTCTGTCACATGTTGGTAATTCTTGCAATATTTCAAGTTTTTTCATTATTATTGTATTTGTTATGGTGATCTGTGATCAGTAATTATGACCCACTGAAAACTAGTTTACTTAAGGTATATACATTGTTTTTCCTTAAAGACATAATGCTTTTGAACAGTACAGTATAGTGTTTATTTTTTATATGCATTGGGAAACATAAATTTTTATTTGCACTGGGAAACCAAAAAAAAATAATAATTTGACTTAGTTTATTGAGATAATCACTTTATTGAGGCGGTCTGGAACAAAACCCACAAGACCTCTGAAGTTTATCTCTACTGTACTATATACATAAAAGTTGCTAAGTGAGTAGATTTAAAATCCCTTACCATACATTCATAAAAAACAGTGGCAACTATATGAGATAGTAGATGTATTAACATTTTTATGTAGATTATATTGCAATACAGATGTATGCCAATTGTACAAAATTTACACAATGTTAAAAGTTTGCAATGTTATAAGAAATCATTTCTTATATTTACAAATTATAATATGTCGATTATTTTTCAATAAAGCTGGAAAAAACTTTTTGTAGAATTAATCTATTTTTCAAAAAAGGAAGTAAGTAAGGAAGTAGAAACTGCAACTAACTCTGAAATAATAGAATATAAAATCCATTTTAGTTATAGACACTGTGACAAAATCTATTACTTAGTTTACAATGAAGGAGTACTTAGGAAGCATGAAGGATGGTCTATAAATAAGGCTGAAAGAGCTCAGTTTTAAGGTTTAAATTTAAAATCTTCTTTTGAAATACTAAACTGACCACCCATTTTTCCAAACATAAATGTCTTAACTGCATGAATTTATTTCATACAACTCTATAATCTAGTTTCATAAGAAAGCAGCATGCAAATTTTGAATAAGACAGACTTGCTTAAGTTTCTTTATGTTCAACAGTAAAGAAGAAAAATCAGCATATTTATTATGATAATTATTATTCATAATGAGATTCATATTGAATTAGGGAATATATATCCTCAGAGGGGTAAAGTAAAATGAAATTTATTTTGGTAAATGTGTCTATGAATAGTCAATACAATGCCTCAATATAAATGAATATTATCATTTTGAACAATTTAATTACTATTAGTAGAATTATTATAAGTATAAAAATAGCTATCATTTTCGCATGGAATATGAGACTCTCATGCTCCATGCTTCATTACATCCACACAACAACTCTGCATAATAAGTATTATCATCACAATTTCATGGGTGAAAAAACTGAGGCTAACACATTTAGATAACTGGTTTATGATTACATGGCTAGTAAAGATGCATCACACTAATTTAGGCTTTATGATTTCTGAATTGTACTCTTTCCACTGCACATTCTATTACTCTGTAAATACTTGGCCTGTTTTCATTGAGTTCTTTAGTTTTATTCATGTGGTGATGGCTTAAAGCTTCATTTAAAGGAAGCTTAAAAAATTCATTTAACCAAAAGCTCCCAAGAATTAAAAATGTCATGGATATCATTAGTTAATGGGTAACTGTATATTTTCCACTCTAGTGAGATAACAATCAGAGTATTTTTCTAAGTTTTAGTCTCTGAGTGTTCCAAAGGACTTTGTTAAAATAGAAATATTTAGACAAAGGTGATCAAAAGTCTGGATCAGGTCACCTTAAGATAAATATTAGGAAACTGAGGAAACAGATGGAGATTTGAACACTGAGCTATGATATAATGAATGGTTTAAAGTATTTAGTAGAGCATAGAAAAGCCCTTGAAAGCCTGGTCTTAGCCTAGCATTGCAGCTTCTGGGATATCTATCTATGATCTACCTACCTATCTATCTATCTATCTAGATATAAATTTGAAAACTTTTTCAACTTACAGATTTTGAGAAATAGAACATAATTAGCACCATAGAAGATCTGTTTATGATAACAACCTAGCCCCTCCTCCCACTTTGTTAATATTCTCTCTTATTTAATGTAACATTGTGCAAATATACCACTACTGATCTGCCGTTATGAATGAAATAACTATAATCATCTGTTTGCATATCCTGGTGAAAATATTCATTTAGTTCCATGTTGTATTTCTAGGAATGGACTAATTTTTTTTTTAATTTTTAAGTTTTCTAAATATTGTCCAACTTACCTCATATGTTTTTATTATTTGCACTGTCATTCCTTCACATTCTTACAAGATATTTTCACTGTTGCCCAATATGGTAAGTGTGTAATAGTATGTCATTCTAGGTTTTAATTTATTTTTAATTTAATTTAATTTAATTCCAGATTCATAATAAAGATAAACAGTTTTTATATATGAGTGGCCATTTGGATTACCCTTTCTGTAAAGTACATGCTCAAATCTTTTGATATCTTAACATTGTGTCATACTAACTTCTTGAATAGTAGATTTTCTGAATGAACTTTTAGCTGTCTAGGTCTTCTCTATTTTATTTTGACTTGTTTTCATTTCAAAATCTTTATATTTATTTTCATAATATGCTTTTATTTTGCTTTGTCTATTATTTATCTATCTATCTATCTATCTATTTATTTGCAAGCAAGAGAGAGGGAGCAAGTGAGAGCGCAGGGAGGGATAGAAAGAGAAGGAAAAAGAATCTTAAGCAGGCTCCAGGCTCAGCACAGAGCCCAACTCTGGGCTCTATTTCACAACCCTGACATCATGACCTGAGCCAAAATGAAAGAAATAAAATAAAATTAAGGTGTTAAAAAAAAAGGAAAAAGAATTGGAGGTTTAATTAAGTGAGCCACTCAGGCAGCCCTGTGGTATCTTAAATTAGCTGTCATATCTTTAAAGTTCTAGAGTATCCATTTAATTCATTTATAAAATCTCAATATCATTTTTAGTTTCAGTTTTTTGTTCAATTTGCTTCCCCTCTCATTTCTTTGAGCAGAGTAATCAAGCCATTTTACAATCTTTATTGATCATTTTCACATCATACTTAATCCCATTTTGTCTATCAAATCTTGATAATGGTTTTTCTTTGTGTGCTTTGTTACATTTTGCTATGTTCAAGACATTATATTTGAAACTCTTATTGAGTAGGGATAATTAAGAGCTATAATAATGGTATGGTCATCCTTGGCAGGATTTTCTCTTATATCTGAGACTCTACAAGACAATCATATTCCAAATTCAGTGATTGACTTTCTCAGTTTACACAGAAGGCAAGGTAGGCTATAGTCTTATTTCTGATTCTCCTTGTGCTTTGGGGATCTCAACTTAAATTTGGCTTGTACCAAAGTTTTCAAATTTGATTGCTGCTGGATTTTGAATTTTGTTTCTCTAGTATCAAGTGTCTATTAAAAACACAGCTCAGTGTGTTTTAGCAGTATCAAATGCTCTCATAGCTAAAATGGCTTCAGGCATATATCTCTAGACTCTTATTGTGTTTCGTATTTTGGCCCAGTAATCCTTCACTTATTTTTATAATCATTCTGATATTTTTAACTTTAAAAGCTATTTTGTCTGGATTTTTAAGATGTCTTAAGTAGGAGTTTTTATATCATCATTACTAGAAGCAACAACAAATATACATGAAAATATCTGCAGTAGTTTATCACATCTTTCTGGCTCTGAACTTCCATAAGCCGAGGCATCCTTCTCTAATCACTTAGGGAAACTCCAATTTAACCTTTAAAACAACACAAGAATTGCTTCATTTAAGAACATGTTCAGGGATGACTCTTCCCCACTGTTCTTACCAACATTCCCACACACTCTTTGCTACCCGCACCTTGTTTATGAACTTTCATTAGGTATATCAGCGTCACCAGAATTTTGCTCTATTGTATTTTTGTCCTTTAGAGCTTTAATTAAGTATTAATTCCATAGAAAGTCTGTCCCTTTTCTTTCAAACCTGGGTTAGTTATTTCTTCTCATTCTTTGTCAGAAGCTACTTTATTAGAGAAACTTACAGCTGTATTGTGACTTTGGAGCCTTTACAGTTTTTCGACTGGAAAAATCACCCATCCCTGAGATTTTTACGCAGCTTCCTAGCTGATATTATTCAGAAATCTGTTCAACACAGACTTTTTCAGGGAGGCCCTTTCGGACCACTCAGTTACAAAACCTCTTCTCAATCACTGCTCTTTCTAAAATGTGCTTATTTAGTTCAAATATGCATCACTATTAAAGAAAAACCAGTACGATTTTTTTTTTCTTTTTAAAGTTGGCTTACCTATTACCTATCTCTCCCATTAAAATGATTCCTCTGGGCTGGGGTTTTGTTGTGCTCATCTTAGGCCAGGCACTCAATAAATTGTCTCTGAATGATCGAATTGTTTGACTCCCTTGCTAGATTCTCAACTTCATGAGGCCAAGGATTGTTCTATTCAGTCCTTCTTTATCCTTAATGTCTGTTATATTGCAGTCGCTTACGTGACTAATGGGAAAAATCACAGAAAGAAAGAGTTAAAACTACAGAAAAACCCCGTAGGTTCAATAACACAAAGCTTTCTAAAATTATTTAGCCCAAGAATTGAATACTGGCTGCACTTTTGATTTTTTTTAAATGGTATTGAATTTAATTTAAATGGACATACTTGAATGGTAGAATAATAAAAATAAAATTATAAAAGCAACTTGCTCCTTAAAGTAAGAATTATATAGGGCATGTCTTCTAGAAGCACAATTATCAAATGTCAAACATCTGAAAGCATAGAAGGAGAAGTAAGAGTGTGAATTGTACTTCAATGCTCTTTTCTTTATATTCAGCAAACAGCTTCATTCACACCTTTCCAGTTTTTTCAACTCTTTTGACAAAGCCTTCAGAGGAGTTACTACTGATGACAACCATCACAGCCTGACAGGAGAAATTTTATAAAGAAAAATAATAGCATGTTTTTCCCAAATTGTTAAGGATATGGTGAAGCTCTGTCGGATTCAAAGGAGGAATGTGCAATTCCATGCTATATATAATAATAACTTCTTATAATAGTGGCTTTGCAATTTTTCAGATATATCCATTTACTGAAACCACTATCAAATAAACAAAAACAAACAAATTAACAGGGGTTCGAGACAGGAATTATCTAATCTAAAAATAGCACATGTTCACAGAATACACAACACATATCCCAAGTACTACTATAGGTTTCAAGTAATAGTCAAAACAATAGTAAACATGATTCAGACCCTACCAGTCAAATCATAAATGGGACCTTAACTGTAAATCCTTATCTTTAGATCAAAGCGGGTAATTGGGTGCTGAAGATACATTATAGAACTAATATGTTATAGAACTCCTCTGAAATGAGTCATTTATTCCATCACTTTTCCTGCACAGCTGCTGACCCATGTTTTGGTTCCTGGAAAAAGCTGCTGCTACCCCTGTCAAACTTCTTAAAAGCACATATATTGAATAACTCTACTCATCCTCTATTCCTCTGTGACTGTCATTGTGTTAAAATCTGGAGTCAGCTGACTCACTTGTGGTGGTAATAAAGTAGATGAGTTTGCAAAGTATTTTGTTATTTCTAAAAATGCAAAAACCAAATTACATTGAAATTATAAGGGGTGTTTCAGGGAGAGCTGTAGGATGTGGTTTCTTGTGTAATCCACAGAGATTAGCTCCAACACATATTTAAACTCTCCTCTAGGAGCAACCTTAGTGGTAAAACAAGAAGATAAGCAGATGTATACACACTCTGGCACAAAATTATCACTTATGTTTGGCTTCCTAGTCTCCTCGTGTTACTTATTTATCTTTACTTCTCTCTGAAATCAGGGAACACAGAATCTCAATCAGTTGACATTTTTCTACTGAATTACCCAATAGTCTGATCATACCCCTAAGACTTTTTTAAATTATTTCACTCATAATCCCAAATCTGCTTTGCTTCCTCATCTTAGTACACTGTAATTTGATTTCAAAGTGAGGACAGTTGTCAGTAATGCCACATTCATTAATCTATTTTACAATTCCATGTACTTAGAACTATGAAAATATGCCAATAACATCCATTCCAATAAGCCACCCTAAATTTAGTATCATGTAACAAGACCTCAAGAAAGAGAATTCAAAATCATCCATGTATTTTCAATTTATTACAATAAAGCCTTTATCAATAGACTTCCCTGTGCACATGGTGGTCAAATTGCTGGTGAAAACCAGCCAGATCTATTACAAGCTTTCTCATGGCTTTTAGGTAACCCAAGTGAGCCTTTATTGATACTGGGAAGTGATAAAGCAGGGAAGGGATAAACAGTGATGTAAGAATTGGCTAGACAAAAGTAATCACTCTCGTTACAAAGTGAGTATTTTAAAGCAAAAGAGCCTGTTGGGAATATTGTTTTATAAAAGAGTGGGTTTTTTAAATTAACTTTTTAAAATTCAATTAGTTAACGTATAGTGTACCATTAGGTTCAAATGTAGATTTCAGTTATTCATCCATAGCATATAATAGCTAATGCTCAGTACTTACTGGTATAGCTTCTTGAAAGCAGAATTTTAACCCCCTGAGCCACCCAGGCGCCCTTGAAAGCAGAATATTAGATCTTATTTTCTGATTACTTCCATGTAGTACAACACTTTCCTGCTAGCAACCTTCAAAACATACAGTTTGTTAGCAGAATTTCTTTAATAATAAATAAATAGGAATTTATTTAAATTTATAAATGTATAAAATAAATAGGAATTAATTTAAATTTATTTAAATATTGCACACTGTTTCATTGTTCATAAATAAGGTGATGATATTATAGCCATTAGTTGGTAGCACTGATATATCACTTTCTTTTTACTTCTCAGTGCATTCTCTTTGCACAAAATAGATATATATTTTAAAAGAATCTGAATCGGTGGCAAACTTTTAAAAAACCCTATACAGTAAAGTTTATCATTTTAAGTAATCTCAATTATCTTCCTCAATTGTGATAGTATATCCTTCTATCTAGGCCAGATATTGTATGAGGGATTTGAAGAGACATACTTTTCTAAATTTCACTTTTCTCATCTGCAAAATGCTGATCATGATCCTACAATAAAATACACTTACAATTTTTTGATGAAAATTAATTTATTTATTTTAATATTTTATTTATTTATCAGAGAGAGTGGGCGAGAGAGCAAGCACAGGCAGACAGAATGGCAGGCAGAGGCAGAGGGAGAAGCAGGCTCCCGGCCGAGCAAGGAGCCCAATGCGGGACTCAATCCCAGGACGCTGGGATCATGACCTGAGCCAAAGGCAGCTGCTTAACCAACTGAGCCACCCAGGCGTCCCTTTTGATGAAACTTTAATCTGTATAAACAATATATTTGCTGTAATGCGTGGTTCATGGAAAACATCTTATTTAATTATAAGCAACAACAGTATTAGAAATTAAGTAAATGTGTCTATAATATTTAAAGTTTTAACACATCATTCCAGTGCTTTGCCTTATTTTCTCAAATCCCTTTACCACTTTCACTGACAGAGTCAAATGTACTTTTTCTACTAGTAGCCAGCTCTTTGTCTTTTGTCAGAAAGATGCCCTTGTGAATTATTTATAATAGAGATATTAGCAATAATAAGAATAATAATAAATAGCAATGAAAATGTTAAAAAAAGTTTTCTTAACTAATTAGGGTTCTTAGACATCAACTAGAGGAACCACCTCTGGAAAGCAAATTAATCTGCAAGACATTCCCAGAATTAACAAGTCAGTCAGATACAGGGTTGTCCGTAGACTGAAAGGTGACGCAAAAGGACTAGGTTTGGAAAATAGGTAAGGACAGTGAAAAAAATGATCACATTTTTGGGCACAATAAATTCTTAGGTGTCCTTTCAATGGAGTCCTTGGCATTATGTAGCAGAAACTCTCGAGATTATCTCAATCCATTGGAGTCACCCCGTTTATTAGCTTGCTATAGACAAAGTTATTTACAAACTGTAGAGCAAGAGGTTATAATGTAGAAAACTGATGGTAATGCACAAGATTCTTGTTAACAATAATGCAAGTTAGTGATTTTTCATTAGAAAACATAAATTCTATATCCCAAATTATGGGCCCAGAGCACTTCTGCTGCACAACTCTGCTTATATCCCACATAACCATGTGAACTAGTTTTAATATCTGCTTCTCTTATTAAATTTGAATAAAAATTCTTGACACAAGTATTTTATAATTGTGTGATAATCATGTATTTAATTTCTTGGAGAACAAAACACCTTAGAAGAGAAATGGAAAAAAATTTCAACACCTTTATTTTAAGATTATATAGACAAATGGTCATCAAATTGGTAAGATATGTAAGACTTGAACAAAATTATCAACTAACTAGATATGCTTGATATTACAGAACACTCCCAACAACCGCAGACTACATATATCTTAAGCCATGATTTTCTTTGCAAAGGTCAACATTGATAATGTTCTAGTCATACCTCCGTGAACCAGGAAAGAAGTAGCATATTTCTTGAAAGACACAGCTATCAATGCTCCATTGAGAAATCATAAAGATGGAGAAGGGATTTGCAAATATATTTCTGATAATGGACATCAACTCTGATTATTAAAAAATGAATAAAAATAAAATACCTTACTAATAACCAAACAGAGTATCCAATTTTACATGTGAAGAAAATTATAACTCTGAAGTGTGCTAAAATGAAACCACGTGCTAAGGGTGAGATAACAAAAATAAACATCATTTTTCCAAATAAGAGGAATTTATTACCTTTGAATCAAAGCATGTGGATTTATTCAAACTGGCAATAAAGGAATATGGAAACACAATCCATAGAAAGTCATATTTTAGATTTCTAAAAGACTTCATAGTAAAGAGTATATATTTTTGAAATGCTACATAATGCTACATAATGACAAGATGACAGGTTGTGACAAATAGCATTTTAAAAGCTCTACTCATAATGGAATGGAAGGTGTCATTTCCCTATAATTTTATATGTCATTAATTTACTATATCTTGATACAACACATTACCAAACAGATGTTCATCAAAGACTAAATCATTTTTCATTTTTAATGGAACATAATAATTTGAACCTACATCTATTAATCATTTTTTTTCGATCTAACATTTATACTCTCGCTAAACATTTTATCAGTTGTCGACAAAATTTAAAAAAATAGGATAAAAAGTCGTGTTTGGAAAAGTAGCTTTTCTTTGAAATTTGCATTTAAATGAAAATATTTGCTGATATTTTTAAAACTTTAAATGTAATTTTATATATATCTGACCTATCAGATGATATAAAATTTTTGGAGAAAATATGACATATTTTTTGATCTTGGTTGAAGGTATTAATAAAGAGCAACTGTTTGTATTATTTGTATTGTAATATCTTAGTTAATAAACATGAATAACTGGTATAAAATGTTTTTTTTTAAATTTTATTTATTTCCTTGACAGAGATCACAGGAAGGCAAAGAGGCAGGCAGAGAGAGAGGAATGGAAGCAGGCTCCGTGCTGAGAAGTGAGCCTGGAATCAATCCCAGGAACCTGGAATCATCACCTGAGCCGAAGGCAGAGATTTTAACCCACTGAGCCACCCAGGCACTCTAAAATATGTTCTTTTTTTATATAGAATTATAGTTCTTGCCAAAATATGGAACTAGCTGGAACTGAATGCCTCCTTCAAAGTCAGCTCTGGAGAAATTATGCAAGTGTAATGCGGAACTATTTCAGATATGAACCAAAAACAAAGAAATGATGATAAATTCCTTAAAAGACTCAAAGTAGCTCTTGACTGGTATGTTTTAAGCTCTATTCCTGGTTTCAGGACAGTTTTTAACAGGCCTGTCACTGTAGAAATCAGCTGGATGTTTAGAGGCTATCAGAACTGTGCAAAAACCTTGAAGGGGTAAAAACTTGAAAATTCTTTAGAGAGATTAGCTCCCTAAGACATTATTCATCCACACATTTTCCTCCAAACAATTAAGGCTGATGGATGAGGGGCATCTGAGGGGCTCTCTCATCACGTGGGTGGTGGGTTAAGCCTCTGCCTTCATCTCAAGTCATGGTCTCTGGGTCCTGGGATCCAGCCCCATATCGGGCTCTGCTCAAAAGGAAGACTGCTTCCCTCCCTGCTTGCCTGTCTCTCTGCTTACTTGTGATCTCTCTCTCTCTCTGTGTCCAATAATTAAATAAAATCTTAAAAAAAGGCCGATGGATGCTAAATTATGAAAACTGCTCCCTCTAAATGATGCTTCTTCATAAGGATTTAAGAATTTAAAATTCTAAGAATTTAAAATTGAAACTTGATCGTAGGATTTATCTTATAGAATAACATCAAGTGATGGCAGTTATTATTAGTTCTGAAGGATTTGTGATTCTGAATTCTTGGCCACATTAGTAAATTTATTTTTAATAAAGTATTATTTAATATATAATAATATATATAATATACTATGTATAACATATATAATATATATAATAAATTCATTCCTTTATTATTTATTTATTTATTTATTATGTGTTTATTTATTAACTCAAACACAAGAAAATGAATGACCTGATTGAAAAATTGGCAAGGACTGGAACAGACACTTCACTGAAGAAGATATTGAGATGGCAATAATGATATGAAAAGATGCTGTGATGATCCACGGCATGTCTAATTAAGGAATTGTAAATTAAAGAACAATGAGGGGCGCCTGGATGGCTCAGTGGGTTAAGCCGCTGCCTTTGGATCAGGTCATGATTTCAGGGCCCTGGGATCGAGTTCCATGTTGGGCTCTCTGCTCAGCAGGAGCCTGCTTCCCTTTCTCTCTCTCTCTCACTGCTTCTCTGTCTTCTTGTGATCTCTCTCTGTCAAATAAATAAATAAAATCTTTTTAATAAATAAATAAATAAATAAAACAATGATATGTCACTACACATCTATTAGAATGGCTAAAATCCAAAATACTGACAACATAAAATGCTTTTGACGATGAGAAACAAGAGAAACTCTCATTCATTCTGGTGAGAACACCAAAATGGTGCTACCCCTTTGGAAGACAGTTGGGCAGTTTCTTACAAACTAAACATATTCTTACCATATGATCCAGTAATCGTGCTCCTTGGTACTCACCCAAAAGAGCGAAAACTTTGTGTACACAGAATCCTGCATATAAACCTGTGTTTGTAACAGCTTTACCCATAAGTGCCAAGAGTTGGAAGTAACCAAGATGTCCTTCAGGAGGAGAATGGATAGATAAACTGTGGTCCATTGAAACAATGGGATATGATTCAGCGATAAAGAGAAATGGCTATCAAGCAATGAAAAGACATGGAACAAACTTAAAATCCATCATATTAAGTGAAAGAAGTCAATTTGAAAAAGCTTCATGTTGCAAGGTTCCTACTATATGACCTTCTAGAAAAGGCAGAACTATGCAAATGGTATAAAGGTCAGCGGTTTGTAGCAGTTAGGAGAGGAGGAGGATGAACAGGCAGAGCACAGAGGATTTTTAGGCCAGTGAAAATGTTCTGTATGATATGTATGATATTTTAGATATATATCGCTACACAGTTGTCAAAATGCATAAGATACTATACCAAGAGTGAACTCTATGAGAAAAGGTTTTTTAAAGATTTTATTTATTTATTTGACAGGCATCATAGCAGGCAGAGAGGCAGGCGGGGAAAGCAGGGGTTCGGGGAAAGCAGGCTCCCTGCCAAGCAGAGAGTCTGGTCTGGGGCTCGATCCCAGGACCGTGAGATTATGACCTGAGCCGAAGGCAGAAGCCTTAACCCACTGAGCCACCCTGGTGCCCCACCAAGAGTGAACTCTAATGTAAACTGTGGACGTTGGGGTGATAATGATGTGTCAGTGTAGGGTCAGTGAGTGTGAAAAAATTATCACCGTGGTACAGGATGTTGATAATGGGGAAGGCTGTGTGTATGTGGGGAAAGGGAATTTTACTTTGATCCGCAAACTACTCTAAAAAATGCGGTCTGTTAAAAAAAAAACTTTATAATGCAATATAATACAAAACAAGAATGCATATCAAGAGAGAAATAATGTTTAAAGTGAACGAAGAACTTCAGTAATGTGTACCTAGGGATTTTGATTGCACATTTGTAGGAAGTTCACATTGTCATTAGCAATTGTTTATCTGTGAAGTAAAAGCAACATAAAGAGTGATGAAAACTCAAAAACGCAACACTAAAAAAATGCCATCTATGGGCTCTTAAAAATGGAACAAAATTTGCTTGGCTTTTTAAGCATTGTGGGGAATGAAGGGACAGAATTTAAATTCAGCTTTACAAAAGATTGGATAATATGTTTCTACAATGAAGGCTCCTCTGAGTAACATAGAAATGAACATGGTAGCAGAACGTGGAAAAAAGGTTACATCTCTTGTGAGCTCACGTTCTCTGAAACCCTGTCACTTAGTGGAGACAGTAACTGTTCGATGAATAGCAAATGGTAGTCTTTCAGATTCCCGGGATTTTAAGAATCGCGAATGGATTTTTGAAAAAAAATATGTAAAGAATGTCTACAGTGCAAGTACCTGCAAATAACTGACATTTTGGAGAGAATATTTTAATCAGCAGAGAAGGTAAAAATGAAAAATGTTCCACAATCAGAGTAAACATATGGGATTAAAAATAAAAGATAAAAAAAATTTTTTAAAGGACTTTTTTTTAAAGGACTTTAAACAAAAGTCCTTTTAAAGAGGCAGTTAGCTGTTTAAACCAAAAGTACAACTAACTAAGAGAATCACCGCATTATTTATTGGGGTAGAAGGACCTGGAATGTGGAAAGGCCCATTCTGCAGAGGAAAAAATAGAAACACTAACAGGCCTCATGCCTTGCACAGCCAGTGGCTAGAATCCCTGCCTCATGAGACCCTGTTCTAGAAGGCCGATAGATCCATCTCAACTATATTAGTCTTAATTGGAAGCCAACAAGGATTTCCCCAGTTAAGAGCAGTGTAACAATAAGTCACGTTAAGTTATAATGATTATAGATATCTTTAAAAGCCTTGTCAAGTTCCTTTTTGAGTAACCCTCACCCCACCCTTAGAGAAATTTATCTGTGGTTCACCTCTTTGAAATATCTCATTGTTGTTCCACATTTACCATAGCCAAAAAAAAAACAAAAAACAAAAAAACTTTTAATTAACAAAGTGTTCAGAAGGGGGCGTTCTGTAAACAATGAGAGTTTTCGCTGACTGGACAGTTTTGTTGCAGAAACAGCTGAAAGCACTCAGGTCAGACAGAGCCAAGGGCTGGAGGGATTTAAAAAATTACAAAAACCGAACCAAATCAAACCAAAACAAAAATCAAAACCAATGGCCAAGATTTCAAAATTGCTACTAAAGGTATGACATTCTCCTAAGTCATGCAAGTGACTTGATCAACATATTTATATATTTATATTTGAAGAAGGAACTATTTGATGCAGCAAATCCTCGTTGATTAAAGATTACCAGATATGGGGGATCCTGTGTGGCTCAGTGGTTTAGGCCTCTGCCTTCAACTCAGGTCATGATTTCAGGGTCCTGGGATGGAGCCCCACATCGGGCTCTCTGCTCAGCGGGGAGCCTGCTACCCCCCCCCCCGCCTGCCTCTCTATCTACTTGTGATCTGTCAAATGGGTAATAAGATCTTTAAAAAAAGTATTACTAGTTGTGAAATATTCGAGGGTATGGGAAGGAAAATGATTTCACCTGATCTGACTAGGAAGTGGTTGAAGCCTGAATTAAAGTGCTATAAAAAGAGTAAAGACCTGGGAGATTATGGGGAAAAAATCCCTAGAAAAACAGCAATAATAACTGGCTGCTCGATATTGATCCAGATCCTGCGGTAGGCAAAGAAGAGCTGTTTTTAGCCAGAGGATGATCTCCGTATGTCTTCATGATCTGGCATTTCATGCAAGCCAGGCATGGGGCTCTGCACTAGAGCTGCAAATGCTGGGGGGCCCTCACTGTCCCTTTTCTCTTCTCAGGGGGACAACGGGCATGTCCATGGTGCAATGTGAAAGGCTTTAGAACAGGGAGATAAAAGACTGCCAAGGGTAGGTTGGAGCTGGGAAAAGCCACGTAGGAACAGATTTTCAGTGGAGGTAATAGACATGGGCAAAGCGAAGAATGAGGATGAGTGTGTGAAGTTTCAAGGTGCCAGGAGGCAGCACAGTGCATTCGGGAAACTACAGCAAGTTCATGACAACGGACAGCTGCTCTGGCAGCATCACCTGGGGATGGAGGCTGAGCCCGGGGTTAACACTGGGGGTGAGATGGTTTGTATACTATGCCGAGGAGGTGAGGTGCTGCACTGTGGGGGCACAGGGAGCTACCGGAGGATTTCAAATATCAGAATTGTAACCATAATAGAGTATTTAATTGCATCCTAGCTTTCACCAAGGGTAAGATGCACTATAGTTTATGTTCGACTAAGAAAGAGAAATGCTTCCAGTTAAAGTAGGATATGTCATCAAGAGCAAGGTGAGTGCCACCGTAAGAGATAGTAAAATGGGGGGGGGAGGACAAATCTTAGACAAGTAAATTGTGGTACTAGAATAATTAAGAAAGTTCGAACACTTGGATCAACAAAAAAAGTGATTATTGCTTACCATGTGCCCCAAACTATATTAAGTCTTAGTACAAGAGACGTTCTCATCTTGATGCCCCGCAGCTGTTAGACCCAAGGTACAGAGGGCAGTAGCCAACGACCAGCAGGCCCCAAGTGCCATGTGCAGACTCTAAGAGCAACTGCCTTTGAGAGAGGAAACGGTTGAGAGTGGGCTTTCTGAGGTAGAGAATTACTAGCTGGGAAAATAGGAAAATTGACACAGAATCGGAATTGGTGCCCCTACATGACACAGTTGGTGAAACTTCCCTTCTCAGAGATTTTGAGGCTCCTCAAAATATATTTTTCATTTTGGACGGAACATTCAGGATCAATATGATCTGTTCGAGTTCCTGGTTCTCTCATCAGGACAGTTTCTTAGGCTTCACTGGCACAAGAAAAGGGTTTTGATAGTCCAGGGTAAATCCTGAAAGAAGCAAAGCACGGTATCTATAAAAACTAACCACTCAGAAGAGAACAACAGATAAAAGGCCATGTCAACCTGACCCTGCAAAATAGGTAAGGTTGGTCTGGCAACAGGGGTAGAGGGGAAGTGCCCATCTCCTGATAGAAGAGCTAGAGAAGACCCCTTCCGGAGACCCACCAGGAGAGGAGAGCAGTAGGTGCTGATGATGAAGAATATTTTAATCAGCAGAGAAGTTCAAAATGACAAAGTTCAAGGATCAGGTAAACATATGGGATTAAAAAATTAAAATTAAAAAAAATATTTTTTGAAAGGACTTTTTTCCTTAAAGGACTATAAACAAAATTCCTTTTTAAGAGACAGTTGGCTGTTTAAACCAAAAGTACAACTCAATGACAGAATCGGCGCATTATTTATTGGGGTATAAAGGACCTGGAATGTAGGAAGACCCATTCTGCAGAGGGAAAATTAGAATCACTAACAGGCCTCATGCCTTGCACAGCCAGTAGCTAGAATCCCTGCCTCATGAGACCCTGTGCTAGAAGGCTGCTAGAACCATCTCAACTATGTTAGTCTTTCTTGGAAGCCAACAAGTGTTTGCCCAGTTAAGAGCACAGTAACAATCAGTTACGTTATGTTATAATGATTGTCTATATCTTTAAAAGCCTTGTCAAGTTCCTTTTTGAGTAACCCTCACCCCACCCTTAGAGAAATTTATCTGTGGTTCACCTCTTTGAAATACCTCATTGTTGTTCTACATTTAAGACACAATGAAGAAAAAAAAAGACAATGAGTTCCAGATTTTAAAAGTCACTTGCCATTCAATCCAAATTGTGAGTTTGATCGGTTACCGAACACTTTTAAATGCACCCCGGTAATTTTACAGAGATTATTTTTTTCTTACCAATTCTTTATTATTCTGTCTTGCAATGTAGAGAAAGCTAACTAATTTGAAATAAACTTCCGTTAATTTTGATTGTTATAAACTTAAAATTGATTAATTTCCATATACAGAGTTTAAAATGTTCACAATTTACATTAAATATATATTTGTGTATACCTTGGTAAAATTATACTGAAAATTGATATTAAAATGATGTTGTATATAGCTGCAAGAAGCCACCTGTCCCATTTCATCTTACTATATAAGTTGTGTCAGGTAATTTATAAAATCCCTACTGCATAACAAATCTATTTTTTGTTGGAATGGGTAGTAATGTTTGTTCTTATTTCTAAATAAGAGTTGGTCTATGAGTGCATCTGTAACTGTATTTTTCCTCAGTGGCTTCATGGTCTTGAACTGAGAAAGCTCAGAACATTAAACATCAAAATAATATAATTTGACATAATTAGACATCAAGGAAATGCAATTAAAATGACACTGAGATATCACTACGCACTTATCAGAATGGCTAAAATAAAATAGAATGACAAGACCAAAAGAAAAAAATATACCATTTGATGATACACAATGGCAAGTTGTACCATAACTTAACCATCTCAGACTAGTGTAGTGTTAAATTTGTTTTTCTAAGCAATGTTTTGGGTCACTTACCACTTTTCAAGGATTTAAAGTGCTATCATTTTACTGAAAACTGTGAAATTTGGTCAGATTTAAATTTCAATTTATGTTAAAACATTCTGTAAACTGTGTTAATCTTTGATATTTGTTCCCTCTGTTCAGTGAATAACACTATATCATATTTTGAAAAATACACTAATTTTCATTTTGAAAAATATTCCTTTTTCCTCTTATGGTAATTATTAATATGAATTAATAGTAGAATTTGATATGGTTCCATATGACCATAAATACTTTATTGTATATTATCAAATTTAATAATGAATATAATGTACTTCTTTGGACAATTTTTAAAGACCATTCTTGTCTTAAAAAAAAAATGGAGAGGCACTTCTTCACTTCACACAAATTTCATTTTATTATATATAACCTCAGATAAATTTCAACAAATCATAATTTATTAAAATTATGTCTACTTAAAAATCTCACAGAAGAGTAAAACCATCAAAAATAAAAATAAACACACAACACACACACATCACCCACGTATTGGCAAATCACAATTGCTGTAACAATACATTAGACATTCCACATTTAAGGGCTATCAAAATTTCCATCAGTGACAAAAATATTTGTATCCAAATGGACTGATTTTCCAGAATCCAAGAAAAAGTTTCCTAGTGTTTATTTAAAGATAAATATTGGAACAAATACTTCTTAAATTTAGGAAATTCAGAACATACGATTAAAGAATATTTGCAGTGCAGACTATATTCAATCCTTCCTTCAAAATGTGCCTTTGAGTACATAATTCTGTTTTCTCTATCTAAATTGAGCTGTCCTCCGAGGAAGTTTTCTAAAATGTGTGTCTCTGTGTGATAAATGTTCTAAGACCTAACATGATTCATTGTATTTTTACTGTGCTCTCAAATTTAATCAATAATTTTGCTTGATGTATAATATCTAGTTTCAAATATCTTTTCCATCTATACAAACACCCAGCTGTCTCCTTTATATGCTATTACTATTGAGAATTCTGTTGTCAGTATTATTCTTGTACATTTTAGGTGATCTGTTTTTATCTTGGGCATCATTTATGCTCATCTCTGTTTTTGATATTCTTAAAACTCGCCATTATATATATGAGTGTTTTTTTTTAAAGATTTCATTTATTTATTTGACAGAAAGAAATCACAAGTAGTTGGAGAGGCAGGCAGAGAGAAGGAGAGGAGGAAGCAGGATCCCGCCGAGCAGAGAACCCCATGTGGGACTGGATCCCAGGACCCTGAGATCATGACCTGAGCCGAAGGCAGTGGCTTAAAACACTGAGCCACACAGGCGCCCTATATGAGTGGATTATTGTGTGTGTGGTGTTTTTTTGTTTTGTTTCTGATTTCTCATGTTTGGCATCATTTTAAGTCTGGTATCTTTTATCTTTCTTTAATTCTCCAAAATTTATCTCAGTACTTATTTAAATATTTTATTTATTTTTTTTCTCTTCTGCTGCATTTGGGCAGAAGTCATTATTTTGTTTGTTTGTTTGTTTTTCCCAACTCACTTATTCATTTTATAGCTATATTCATCTTAGTCTCCATTTATTGTATTCTTTATTTCAACAATTTTCACTTAATTTATATTCACAGTATAGTATCTTTCTTTTCTTTGTATATGTATATCATTATTTTATCATATACATTTAAGCTATTTTTAAAAATATTTTATTTATATATTTGACAGTGAGAAATCACAAGTAGGCAGAGAGGCAAGCAGAGAGAGAGGAAGGGAAGCAGGCTACCTGCTGAGCAGAAAGCCTGATGTCGGGCTTTATCCCAAGACCCTGATATCATGACTTGAAACGAAGGCAGCGGCTTAACCCACTGAGCCACCCAGGTGCCCCTTTTAGGCTATTTTTAAAAGTACAGTCATTCTTTTTTTTTTTTAAGATTTTATTTATTTATTTATTTGACAGAGAGAGATCACAAGTAGATGGAGGGCAGGCAGAGAGAGAGAGAGAGAGAGAGAAGCAGACTCCCTGTTGAGCAAAGAGCCTGATGCAGGATTTGATCCCAGGACCCTGAGATCATGACCTGAGCTGAAGGCAGTGGCTTAATCCACTGAGCCACCTAGGCGCCCCTAAGCTATTTTTAAAATTCCTGTTCCAATAACACTTAGATTGCCATATAAAGTTAACCACATCATCTTTTTTAGGTAAGTAATTGTACTTTTTATGAGCATAGTTATTTTGGTCCATGAGTTCAGCTCCTCTTAGGATCATCAAATCTCTGTAAAGTCTGGGTATGCTAAGATTTTCTAAGCAACAATAAAATACATTGAAACCTGGTAGCTTAATTATAATAATGTTGTCTTTCTCAATCATTCACAATAGCATTACATTCTCAGTAGCTTCATTCTATTTTGCAGCTATAGTGTTTGGAAAAACTTGAATTGTGATATCACTGTGATAATGTAATTAGTCAGGGTTTTTCAGAGAATCGGGAGGAGAAAAAAAAAAAGGAAGATATTCTCCAGGGCCAACTCTAGAAGTGACTATTAAAACATCTGTCCAAATTCAATTGAACAAAACTCAGAAATGCCATCTCCAGTGAAATACAAAGAAGATTATATATAGTTCTGGGCACACACATCTCATTTGACCCAATGATGTACATCAATGAAAGACTGAAAGCCAATCACCACTCCATGGGACAATTTAAAAATAAATTTACTAATGAGGCCAAGAATTCAGAATCACAAACACTTCAGATCTAATAAAAACTGCCTTCACTTGATGTTATTCTGTAACATAAATCCTACGATCAAGTTTCAATTTTAAATTCTTACAATTTTAAATTCTTAAATCCTTATGAAGAAGCATCATTTGGAGGGAGCAGTTTTCATAATTTGACATCCATCAGCCTTTTTTTAAGATTTTATTTATTTATTGGACACAGAGAGAGAGAGAGATTACAAGTAAGCAGAGAGGCAGGCAAGCAGGGAAGGAAGCAGGCTTCCTTTTGAGCATAACCTGATGTGGGGCTGGATCCCAGGACCCAGAGACCATGACTTGAGATGAAGGCAGAGGCTTAACCCACCACCCACGTGATGAGAGAGCCACTCAGGTGCCCCTCATCCAGCAGCCTTAATTGTTTGGAGGAAAATGTGTGGATGAATAATGCCTTAGGGAGCTAATCTCTCTAAAGAATTTTCAAGTTTTTACCCCTTCAAGGTTTTTGCACAGTTCTGATAGCCTCTAAACATCCAGCTGATTTCTACAGTGACAGGCCTGTTAAAAACTGTCCTCAAACCAGGAATAGAGCTTGAAACATACCAGTCAAGAGCAACTTTGAGTCTTTTAAGGAATTTATCATCATTTCTTTGTTTTAGGTTCATATCTGAAATAGTTCCATATTACACTTGCATAATTTTTTCAGAGCTGACTTTGAAGGAGGCATTCAGTTCCAGCTAGTTCCATATTTTGGCAAGAACTATAATTCTATATAAAAAAAAGAACATATTTTAGAGTGCCTGGGTGGCTCAGTGGGTTAAAATCTCTGCCTTCGGCTCAGGTTATGATTCCAGGTTCCTGGGATTGAGTCCCACAGTCGGCTCTCTTCTCAGCAGGGACCCTGCTTCCATTCCTCACTCTCTGCCTGCCTCTCTGCCTTCCTGTGATCTCTGTCAAGGAAATAAAAAATTTTTTAAAAAAACATATTTTATACCAGTTATTCATGTTTATTAACTAAGATACCACAATACATATAATACAAAAAGTTGCTCTTTATTAATACCTTCAAAGAAGTTCAAAAAATATGTCATATTTTCTCCAAAAATTTTATATCATCTGATAGGTCAGACATATATAAAATTACATTTAAAGTTTTAAAAATATCAGCAAATATTTTCATTTAAATGCAAAATTCAAAGAAAATCTACTTTTCCAAACACGAATTTTTATCCTATTTTTTTAAATTTTGTCGACAACTGATAAAATGTTTATCGAGAGTATAAATTTTAGATGGAAAAAAATGATTAATAGATGTAGGTTCAAATTATTATGTTCCATTAAAAATTATTCAGTCTTTCATGAACATCTGTTTGGTAATATATTGTATCCAGATACAGTAAATTAATGACATATATAAAATTATAGGGAAATGACACCTTCCATTCCATTATGAGTAGAGCTTTTAAAATGATATTTGTCACAACCTGTCATCTTGTCATTATATAGCATTATTTAGCATTTCAAAAATGTATACTCTTCACTTTGAATTCTTTTAGAAATCTAAAATATGACATTCTATGGATTGTGTTTCCATATTCCTTTATTGCCAGTTTGAACAAATCCACATGCTTTGATTCAAAGGTAATAAATTCCTCTTATTTGGAAAAATGATGTTTATTTTTGTTCTCTCACCCTTAGCAGGTGGTTTCATTTTAGCACACTTCAGAGTTATAATTGCATGCTTATTAAAAACATTTTTATGATCTACATAGATGAATGAAACTTTTATTTTATTAAATTATTTGCCAAAAAATCTATTATGTTTAAAAACGTATTTCCTTTGAAGGGTTATTTTAGAGCATTCAGAGAGGATCTAGGAGTGTGGTATTATGCAATTTTTAAGTAGGTTTGAAATGGTTATTTATATGATTGTTTCTTTAAGGCTATTAGCTTATTTTGGTTTTTTTTTGTCTTATTTTGTCCATTATATGCTATAAAATATTTTGAAAGTAAATTTAAGGTACGTTTTACATAGTTTATTTTTGGAAAAAAATATTGAAATGACTTATGAAATTCAGTATACTCTCAACATTCATTTTTTCTGAAATTTACCAATTGTCTACTGAACCTATTATATGGCAGATATTACTTCAGACTACACTGGTAAATGAAATACTTGGCTTTGTAGAACTTTTATTTTAATGGGTGAGACAATTAAAAGCTATAAACCTTAATAAAAATTGCATAGTGCATTCAAAAATGATGAGTACAATGGGGAAAAAGAAAAATTAGATCAGGGTGAGAAAAATCAAGGTTGCTAGGCAGGGGATGGGGAGTTAAAAATTTTAATAGGAAGATCAGGGTAGTTACAATGAAGCTGACAATTGAACAAAGGTATGAAAAGGTGATGAATTTGCCCAGAACTATCAGCAATAAGGTCACTCCAGACAAAGGAATTGGCTATCTTGAAGGCCATAAGGTTGGATCGTCCCTGGCATATCTGAGGAATAGCAAGGAGGCCACTGTGAGGGACTGAAGAGTAGCAGGGAAAGAGGTCACAGAGGTTAAATGAGTGGCTAGATCATGTAAAAGCTTAGAAGTCATTGTAAAACTCTGGCTTTTATATTTGGAAACTTACTGTGTGATAGAATTTCTGCTAATAACTGAGAGTTCAAATGTCCATTAAATTTCAAGGATTCTTTTTCTTGTAAGACAGAATAAAGAAAAAGAGTTCATATTTTCACATGGTGTGACAAATGCACAGAGATCCAAGTGTAGGAAGCTATGGGAGCACAGAAGAAGGCTCTAAAATCACACCAATATATTTGATGTCTGTGACTAAATATAAACATAGGGTTTGTTTCTCTTGGTTAAATGCCTAGTAGTAAAATGGCTATTCGTGTAACTGCAACATATTTTGCATTTAAAATATTTTCACTATTTTCCAAAGTTGTGGTATCAGGATATATGCCAACAACCGTTTAGATTTTTTCTTGATTCTCAATCTAGCTCAGACGAAGTACAATTAGCCTTTATAATTTTATCCATTCTAATAGATATGTAAGCATGTCTCATTATGATTTTAATTTGTATTTCTTTAATGTCTAAATGTTGAGAAATTTGTCATGTGCTTATAAGCCATCCATGTCTCTTCAATAATTTTCTTCACATGTAAAATTGGATACTCTGTTTGGTTATTAGTAAGGTATTTTATTTTTTTCATTTTTTAATAATCAGAGTTGATGTCCATTATCAGATATATAATTTGCAAATCTCTTCTCCATCTTTATGGTTTCTCAATGGAGCTTTGATAGCTGTGTCTTTCAAGAAATATGCTACTTCTTGACTGGTACACGGAGGTATGAATCGAACATTATCAATGTTGACCTTTGCAAAGAAAATCATGGCTTAAGATATATGTAGTCTGCGGTTGTTGGGAGTGTTCTGTAATATCAAGCATATCTAGTTAGTTGATAATTTTGTTCAAGTCTTACATATCTTACCAATTTGATGACCATTTGTCTATATAATCTTAAAATAAAGGTGTTGAAATTTTTTTCCATTTCTCTTCTAAGGTGTTTTGTTCTCCAAGAAATTAAATGCATGATTATCACACAATTATAAAATACTTGTGTCAAGAATTTTTATTCAAATTTAATAAGAGAAGCAGATATTAAAACTAGTTCACATGGTTATGTGGGATATAAGCAGAGTTGTGCAGCAGAAGTGCTCTGGGCCCATAATTTGGGATATAGAATTTATGTTTTCTAATGAAAAATCACTAACTTGCATTATTGTTAACAAGAATCTTGTGCATTACCATCAGTTTTCTACATTATAACCTCTTGCTCTACAGTTTGTAAATAACTTTGTCTATAGCAAGCTAATAAACGGGGTGACTCCAATGGATTGAGATAATCTCGAGAGTTTCTGCTACATAATGCCAAGGACTCCATTGAAAGGACACCTAAGAATTTATTTTGCCCAAAAATTTGATCATTTTTTTCACTGTCCTTACCTATTTTCCAAACCTAGTCCTTTTGCGTCACCTTTCAGTCTACGGACAACCCTGTATCTGACTGACTTGTTAATTCTGGGAATGTCTTGCAGATTAATTTGCTTTCCAGAGGTGGTTCCTCTAGTTGATGTCTAAGAACCCTAATTAGTTAAGAAAACTTTTTTTAACATTTTCATTGCTATTTATTATTATTCTTATTATTGCTAATATCTCTATTATAAATAATTCACAAGGGCATCTTTCTGACAAAAGACAAAGAGCTGGCTACTAGTAGAAAAAGTACATTTGACTCTGTCAGTGAAAGTGGTAAAGGTATTTGAGAAAATAAGGCAAAGCACTGGAATGATGTGTTAAAACTTTAAATATTATAGACACATTTACTTAATTTCTAATACTGTTGTTGCTTATAATTAAATAAGATGTTTTCCATGAACCATGCATTACAGCAAATATATTGTTTATACAGATTAAATTTTCATCAAAAGGGACGCCTGGGTGGCTCAGTTGGTTAAGCAGCTGCCTTTGGCTCAGGTCATGATCCCAGCGTCCTGGGATTGAGTCCCGCATCGGGCTCCTTGCTCGGCCGGGAGCCTGCTTCTCCCTCTGCCTCTTCCTGCCATTCTGTCTGCCTCTGCTTGCTCTCTCGCCCACTCTCTCTGATAAATAAATAAAATCTTAAAATAAATAAATTAATTTTCATCAAAAAATTGTAAGTGTATTTATTATAAGATCATGATCAGCATATTGCAGATGAGAAAAGTGAAATTTAGAAAAGTATGTCTCTTCTAATCCCTCATACAATATCTGGCCTAGATAGAAGGATATACTATCACAGTTGAGGAAGATAATTGAGATTACTTAAAATGATAAACTTTACTGTATAGGGTTTTTTAAAAGTTTGCCACAGATTCAGTTTCTTTTAAAATATATATCTATTTTGTGCAAATATAATGCACTGAGAAGTAAAAAGAAAGTGATATATCAGTGCTACCAACTTATGGCTATAATATCATCACCTTATTTATGAACAATGAAATAGTGTGCAATATTTAAATAAATTTAAATAAATTCCTATTTATTTTATATATTTAAAATTTAAATAAATTCCTATTTTTTTATTATTAAAGAAATTCCTCTAACAAACACTATGTTTTGAAGTTTACTAGCAGGAAAGTGTTGTACTACATGGAAGTAATCAGAAAATATGATCTAAAATTCTGCTTTCAAGGCCGCCTGGGTGGCTCAGGGGGTTAAAATTCTGCTTTCAAGAAGCTATAACAGTAAGTACTGAGCATTAGCTATTATATGCTATGTATGAATAACTGAAATCTACATTTGAAACTAATGGTACACTATACGTTAACTAATTGAATTTTAAAAAGTTAATTAAAAAAACCCACTATTTTGTAAAACAATATTCCCAACAGGCTCTTTTGCTTTAAAATAATCACTTTGTAACGAGAGTGATTACTTTTGTCTAGCCAATTCTTACATCACTGTTTATCCCTTCCCTGCTTTATCCCTTCCCAGTATCAATAAAGGCTCACTTGGGTTACCTAGAAGCCATGAGAAAGCTTGTCATAAATCTGGCTGGTTTTCACCTGCAATTTGACCACCATGTGCACAGGGCAGTCTATTGATAAAGGCTTTATTGCAATAAATTGCAAATATATGGATGATTTTGAATTCTCTTTCTTGAGGTCTTGTTTCATGAGAATAAATTTAGGGTGGCTTATTGGAATGGTTGTTATTAACATATTTTCATAGTTTTAAGTACATGGAATTGTAAAATAGATTAATGAATGTGGCATTACTGACAACTGTCCTCACTTTGAAATCAAATTACAGTGTACTAAGATGAGGAAGCAAAGCAGATTTGGGATTATGAGTGAAATAATTTAAAAAAGTATTAGGGGTATGATCAGACTATTGGGTAATTCAGTAGAAAAATGTCAACTGATTGAGATTCTGTGTTCCCTGATTTCAGAGAGAAGTTAAGATAAATAAGTAACACGAGGAGACTAGGAAGCCAAACATAAGTGATAATTTTGTGCCAGGGTGCGTATACATCAGTTTATCTTCTTGTTTTACCACTAAGGTTGCTCCTAGAGGAGAGTTTAAATATGTGTTGGAGCTAATCTCTGTGGATGACACAAGAAACCACATCCTAAAGCTCTCCCTGAAACACCCCTTATGATTTCAATGTAATTTGGTTTTTGCATTTTTAGAAATAACAAAATACTTTGCAAACTCATCTACTTTATTACCACCACAAGTGAGTCAGCTGACTCCACATTTTAACACAGTGACAGTCACAGAGGAATGGAGGAATGAGTAGAGTTATCAATATATGTGCTTTTAAGAAGTGTGACAGGGTAGCAGCTTTTTCCAGGAACCAAAACATGGGTCAGCAGCTGTGCAGGAAAAGTGATGGAATAAATGATTCGTTTCAGAGGAGTTCTATAACATATTAGTTCTATAATGTATCTTCAGCACCCAATTACCCGCTTTGATCTAAAGATAAGGATTTACAGTTAAGGTCCCATTTATGATTTGACTGGTAGGGTCTGAATCATGTTTACTATTGTTTTGACTATTACTTGAAACCTATAGTAGTACTTGGGATATCTGTTGTGTATTCTGTGAACATGTGCTATTTTTAGATTAGATAATTCCTGTCTCGAACCCCTGTTAATTTGTTTTTGTTTATTTGATAGTGGTTTCAGTAAATGGATATATCTGAAAAATTGCAAAGCCACTATTATAATGTTATTATTATATATAGCATGGAATTGCACATTCCTCCTTTGAATCTGACAGAGATTCACCATATCCTTAACAATTTGGGAAAAACATGCTATTATTTTTCTTTATAAAATTTCTCCTTTCAGGCTGTGATGGTTGTCATCAGCAGTAACTCCTCTGAAGGCTTTGTCAAAAGAGTTGAAAAAACTGGAAAGGTGTGAATGAAGCTGTTTGCTGAATATAAAGAAAAGAGCATTGAAGTACAATTCACACTCTTACTTCTCCTTCTATGCTTTCAGATGTTTGACATTTGAAAATTTTGCTTCTAGAAGAGATGCCCTATATAATTCTTTCTTTAAGGAGCAAGTTGCTTTTATAATTTTCTTTTACTATTCTACCATTCAAGTATTTCCATTTAAATTAAATTCAATACCATTTAAAAAAAAATCAAAAGTGCAGCCAGTATTCAATTCTTGGACTAAATAATTTTAGAAAGCTTTGTGTTATTGAACCTACGGGGTTTTTCTGTAGTTTTAACTCTTTCTTTCTGTGATTTTTCCCATTAGTCACGTAAGTGACTGCAATATAACAGACATTGAGGATAAAGAAGGACTGAATAGAACAATCCTTGGCCTTATGAATTTGAGAATCTAGCAAGGGAGTCAAACAATTCGATCATTCAGAGACAATTTATTGAGTGCCTGGCCTAAGATGGGCACAACAAAACCCTAGCCCAGAGGAATCATTTTAATGGGAGAGATAGATAATAGGTAAGCCAACTTTAAAAAGGAAAAAATCGTACTGGTTTTTCTTTAATAGTGATGCATATTTGAACTAAATAAGCACTTTTTAGAAAGAGCAGTGATTGAGAAGAGGTTTTGTAACTGAGTGGTCCGAAAGTGCCTCCCTGAAAAAGTCTGTGTTGAACAGATTTCTGAATAATATCAGCTAGGAAGCTGCGTAAAAATCTCAGGGATGGGTGATTTTTCCAGTCAAAAAACTGTAAAGGCTCCAAAGTCACAATACAGCTATAAGTTTCTCTAATAAAGTAGCTTCTGACAAAGAATGAGAAGAAATAACTAACCCAGGTTTGAAAGAAAAGGGACAGACCTTCTATGGAATTAATATTTAATTAAAGCTCTAAAGGACAAAAATACAATAGAGCAAAATTCTGGTGACGCTGATATACCTAATGAAAGTTCATAAACATGGTGCGGGTAGCAAAGAGTGTGTGGGAATGTTGGATAAGAACAGTGGGGAAGAGTCATCCCTGAACATGTTCTTAAATGAAGCAATTCTTGTGTTGTTTTAAAGGGTCAATTGGAGTTTGCCTAAATGATTAGAGAAGGATGCCTCGGCTTATGGAAGTTCAAAGCCATAAAGATGTGATAAACTACTGCAGATATTTTCATGTATATTTGTTGTTGCTTCTAGTAATGGTGATCTAAAAACTCCTACTTAAGACAACTTAAAAATCCAGACAAAATAGCTTTTAAAGTTAAAAATATCAGAATGATTATAAAAATAAGTGAGGGATTACTGGGCCAAAATACGAAACACAATGAGAGTCTAGAGATATATGCCTGAAGCCATTTTAGCTATGAGAGCATTTGAAACTGCTAAAACACACTGAACTGTGTTTTTAATAGACACATGATACTAGAGAAACAAAATTCAAAATTCAGCAGCAATCAAATTTGAAAACTTTGGTACAACCAAATTTAAGTTGAGATCCCCAAAGCACAAGGAGAAGCAGAAATAAGACTATAGCCTACCTTGCCTTCTGTGTAAACTGAGAAAGTCAATCACTGAATTTGGAATATGATTGTCTTGTAGAGTCTCAGATATAAGAGAAAATCGTGCCAAGAAGGACCATACCATTATTATAGCTCTTAATTAACCCTACTCAATAAGAGTTTCAAATATAATGTCTTGAACATAGCAAAATGTAACAAAGCACACAAAGAAAAACCATTAACAAGATTTGATAGACAAAATGGGATTAAGTATGATGTGAAAATGATCAATAAAGATTGTAAAATGGCTTGATTACTCTGCTCAAAGAAATGAGAGGGGAAGCAAATTGAACAAAAAACTGAAACTAAAAATGATATTGAGAAAGATTTTATAAATGAATTAAATGGATACTCTAGAATTTTTAAGATATGACAGCTAATTTAAGATACCACAGGGGTGCCTGGGTGGCTCACTTAATTAAACCTCCAATTCTTTTTCCTTTTTTTTTTTTTAACACCTTAATTTTATTTTATTTCTTTCATTTTGGGTCAGGTCATGATGTCAGGGATGTGAAATAGAGCCCAGAGTTGGGCTCTGTGCTGAGCCTGGAGCCTGCTTAAGATTCCTTTCCCTTCTTTTTCTATCCCTCCCTGCGCTCTCAGTTGCTCGCTCTCTCTTGCTTGCAAATAAATAGATAGATATATAGATAGTAGACAAAGCAAAATAGAAGCAGATTATGAACACAAATATAAAGATTTTGAAATGAAAACAAGTTCAATATAAAATAGAGAAGACCTACACAGCTAAAAGTTCATTCAGAAAATCTACTATTCAAGAAGTCAGTATGACACAATGTTAAGATATCAAAAGATTTGAGCATGTACTTTACAGAACGGGTAATCCAAATGGCCACTCATATATAAAAACTGTTTATCTTTATTATGAATCTGGAATTAAATTAAATTAAATTAAAAATACATTAAAACCTAGAATGACATACTATTACACACTTAGCATATTGGGCAACAGTGAAAATGTCTTGCAAGAATGTGAAGGAATGACAGTGCACATAATAAAAACATATGAGGTAAGTTGGACAATATTTAGAAAACTTAAAAATTAAAAATAAAATTTGGTCCATTTCTAGGAATACAATATGGAACTAAATGAATATTTTCACTAGGATATGCAAACAGATGATTATAGTTATTTCATTCATAACAGCAAATCAGTAGTGGTATATTTGAACAATGTTACATTAAATAAGAGGGAATATTAACAAACTGGGAGGAGGGGCTAGGTTGTTATCATAAACAGATCTTCTATGGTGCTAATTATGTTCTATTTCTCAAAATCTTTAAGTTGAAAAAGTTTTCAAATTTATATCTAGATAGATAGATAGATAGATAGGTAGATGATAGATAGATATCCCAGAAGCTGCAATGCTAGGCTAAGACCAGGCTTTCAAGGGCTTTTCTATGCTCTACTAAATACTTTAAACCATTCATTATATCATAGCTCAGTGTTCAAATCTCCATTTGTTTCCTCAGTTTCCTAATATTTATCTTAAGGTGACCTGATCCAGACTTTTGATCACCTTTGTCTAAATATTTCTATTTTAACAAAGTCCTTTGGAACACTCAGAGACTAAAACTTAGAAAAACACTCTGATTGTTATCTCACTCGAGTGGAAAATATATAGTTACCCATTGACTAATGATATCCATGACATTTTTAATTCTTGGGAGCTTTTGGTTAAATGAATTTTTTAAGCTTCCTTTAAATGAAGCTTTAAGCCATCACCACATGAATAAAATTAAAGAACTAAATGAAAACAAGCCAAGTATTTACAGAGTAATAGAATGTGCAGTGGAAAGAGTACAATTCTGAAATCATAAAGCCTAAATTAGTGTGATGCATCTTTACTAGCCATGTAATCATAAACCAGTTATCTAAATGTGTTAGCCTCAGTTTTTTCACCCATGAAATGGTGATGATAATACTTATTATGCAGAGTTGTTGGTGTGGATGTAATGAAGCATGGAGCATGAGAGTCTCATATTCCATGCGAAAATGATAGCTATTTTTATACTTATAATAATTCTACTAATAGTAATTAAATTGTTCAAAATGATAATATTCATTTATATTGAGGCATTGTATTGACTATTCATAGACACATTTACCAAAATAAATTTCATTTTACTTTACCTTCTCTGAGGATATATATTCCCTAATTCAATATGAATCTCATTATGAATAATAATTATCATAATAAATATGCTGATTTTTCTTCTTTTTAGGGAAGTATCCTTTACTGTTGAACACAAAGAAACTTAAGCAAGTCTGTCTTATTCAAAATTTGCATGCTGCTTTCTTATGAAACTAGATTATAGAGTTGTATGAAATAAATTCATGCAGTTAAGACATTTATGTTTGGAAAAATGGGTGTCAGTTTAGTATTTCAAAAGAAGATTTTAAATTTAAACCTTAAAACTGAGCTCTTTCAGCCTTATTTATAGACCATCCTTCATGCTTCGTAAGTACTCCTTCATTGTAAACTAAGTAATAGTTTTTGTCACAGTGTAGATAACTAAAATGGATTTTATATTCTATTATTTCAGAGTTAGTTGCAGTTTCTACTTCCTTACTTCCTTTTTTGAAAAATAGATTAATTCTACAGAAAGTTTTTTCCAGCTTTATTAAAAAATAATCGACATATTATAATTTGTAAATATAAGAAATGATTTCTTATAACATTGCAAACATTTAACATTGTGTAAATTTTGTACAATTTGATAAATTGGCATACATCTGTATTGCAATATAATCTACATTAAAATGTTAATACATCTACTATCTCATATAGTTGCCACTATTTTTTATGCATGTATGGTAAGGGATTTTAAGATCTACTCTCTTAGCAACTTTTAAGTATATAGTACAGTAGAGATAAACTTCAGAGTTCTTGAGGGTTTTGTTCCAGACCGCATCAATAAAGTGATTATCTCAATAAACTAAGTCAAATTATTATTATTTTTTTTGGTTTCCCAGTGCAAATAAAAACTTATGTTTCCCAGTGCATATAAAAAATAAACACTATACTGTACTGTTCAAAAGCACTATGCCTTTAAGGAAAAACAATATATATTCCTTAAGTAAACTAGTTCTGAGTTTTCAGTGGGTCATAATTACTGATCACAGATCACCATAACAAATACAATAATAATGAAAAAACTTGAAATATTGCAAGAATTACCATCATGTGACAGAGAGACACAAAATGAACAAATGTTGTTAGAAAAATGGTGGCAGCAGACCTATTTTATACAAGATTGCTATAAACTTTCAACTTGTAAGAATGTGATATATGCAAAGTTTAATAAAGGGAAGCACAATAAAAATGGATGTATATATTATTAACTCTGATCATCATGCTGTACATTAGATCCCCAGAGCTTTTTCATATTATAGTTGCAAGTTTGTACCCTTTGACCACCTTACTCCACCCCAGGTTCACCTCTTGTCAACTCAACTCTAAGTTTCCATTAGTTTGCTTTTTCTTCAGATTCTGTATGTAAGGGATATCTTAATACATAAATTAAAATATACATAAAATCTTTGAAATATTTCACTCAGTATAATACCTTCAAGATCCATACATGCTGTTGTAAATGGCAGTATTTCTTAATTTTTCATGGTTCAGTAGTATTCCATAGTATATATTTACCATACTTATTTTATCCATTCATCCATTAATGGATACTGAAGTTATTTCCATCTCTTGCTTAGAGTTAATAATTTTATAATGAACATAAGAGTGGAGATATGTCTTCGAATAGTGACTTCGTTTCCTTTAGATATATACCTAGAGGTGGGATTACTGAATCATATGTTAATTTTACTTTTAATAATATGAATAATCTCCATACTTTTTTCCATACACATTTATATCCCTATCACAGTGCATAAGTTCCCCATTTTCCCCAATATTTACCAAAATTGGTTAGTTTTAATTTTTTGTTAGTATATATTCTAATAGGTAGTAATATCTTGTTGTGTTTTTCAGAGGTAAACAACAACAACAACAACAAAATGACTTTGCCCTGAGCTTTTACGTTGAGCACTTTTTAATGCTCCTGTTGGTCATTTATATAACATTTTTGAAAAAAAAAGTCTATTCAGATCCTTTTGCTATTTTTTAATTATATATATTTTTCTATTTGTATCTGTTGGTTATTAACCTCTTTTCAGATATAAGATTTGTAAGTATTTTCTTCCATTCTGTGGATTGTGTTTTCATTCCCCCCCCACCTTTTTTTTTGGCAATGCAGAAACTTTAGTTTGATGTAATACCATTTATTTATTTTTGCTTCTTTTCCTTCTGTTTTTGGCCTGGTATCCAAACAACTATTGGCAAGACCAATGTCAAGGAGAATTTTTCCTATGTTTTCCTTTAGGAAATTTAGTTTCATGCATCACATTTAAGTCTTTAATCTATTTCAAGTTAAGATTTATGAGTGATATGAGGTTCAAGTTTCATGCTGGTTTGTGTGACTATTCAGTTTTAAATATCATTTATTGAACAGACTATCTTTACCCATTATATATGTTGGCCCCTGTCAAATATTAGGTGACTGTATCAAAGGATTTATTTCTGGACTCTCAATTCTGTTCAACTTGTTTATTGGTCTGTTTTTATGCCAGTATACTTTATTGTTTTGAGCATGAGGGCTTTGTAGTATAGTTTCAAATCAAGAAGTGTAATTTCGCTTCTTCATTCTTTCGCAGAACTGCTTTATTTTTTGTCTTTTATGGTGTCATAAATTTTAGGATTCTTTACTTACTTCTGTGAAAAAAATATTGGATTTTTTAAAAAGATTATTTATTTATTTATTTGACAGAGAGAGATGACAAGCAGGCAGAGAGGCAGGCAGAGAGAGAAGAGTTAGAAGCTTCCTGCTGAGCTGAAAGCCTGATGCAGGGCTCGATCCCAGAACCCTGGGATCATGACCTGAGCCGAAGGCAGCGGCTTAACCCACTGAGCCACCCAGGCGCCCCTAACATTGGATTTTTGATAGGAATTGAATTTACAGATGGTTTTCAGTAGTATGGACATTTTAACAATATTAATTCTTACCATTCATAAATATGAGCTATGTTTCCATTTATGTCTCCTTAAAATTCTTTATCAATGTCATAGTTTATGGGGTACAGATCTTTCATCTTCTTAGTTAAATCTTTTCCTAAGTATTTTATTATTTTTGATGCTATTGTGAATTAGATTGTTCTCTTTATTTTTTCAGATAGTTCATCATTAGAGTGTTAAAATGCTCCTGTCTTGTGCTTACTTTGGCAGCACATATACTGAAATTGGAATGATGCAGAGAAGATTAGCATGATCACTGAGCAAGGATGACATGAAAAACTATTTTAAAAAAAACGAAACAAAACAAAAATCCTGTCTTTTATATATCGATCTTGTATTTGGCAGCTTTATTAAATTTGTTTACTCCATGCGGGTATCATGCACCGAGCTGCGGAGACTAGCTCAGGCAAGCAGTAGCAGCATACCTAAACCCAACTCTGATTTCCCAATGAATGCTGTGCTTTCCCATGGGAGAGGCCCAGGAAAAGCGGCTTTCGCTGTATGCGGGTTACTCCCCCCACGATACTGGGCTCAGGCAAACAGCAGCAGCCCGCAGAACATTTCTCAGCGAATGCTGTGCTTTCGCAGAGGCATTGGCTTGGAGCGAACAGCACTTCGCTGCTGCTTCCTCAGCAAGGCTTCAGTCGCGTCAGGGAAGAAGAGCTGCGGGAGAGCTTGTGTCTCTTGGGCCTTGCTTTCCCGGGCTCCATGTTTGCATCCTGGGTTCACCCTGCCAGGCCGAACTAAGCAGACACAGCCACAACTCTGCAGTAGCGTGCGTAGCCTAGGATGGCACTCTATGCACACTACCATCTCCCAGTGTAGGCATCGCTTGGCCTTTTACTCTGGCGCTCAGGCGGATTCTCGGAGTAGGCCAGTGCTTTCCCCACAGGAAAGGAGAAGTGACCGGATCCCTGCACACCGCCCGTGCACTGAATAGGGAGCTTTGGGGGACTGTCCCCACTCCTTCCCCTTAATCCCCGTGCCTCCGCGAAGCCTCCACATCATGGAGGAGGACGGCATCTGACTCCACGTTATTTCAGGGAGCTGTTTCCGCGAGGTCAGCGTAGGCGCCTGGTGGCTAGCGCATGTCTGCCCCAGGGACAGGTGGCCAAGGAGCTACCTTCTCCTTGAGCCCAGAGGCTCAGGACAGGCATGCTTTCTGCCCAGACTCCTTCCTAAGAGTGGAGCACGCGCCCTGCCATACTAATCCCCTCCTGTCTCCTTAGCAGCCAGGCTTCTGTCTCTCTGCACAGGGAGCGGGTGATATTTGTATTGCCGGCTCTCCTGCTTCGCAACCCATTCCAGACCAGAAGGCCAACGGCTCCTGCTCTTCTCCCCGGGCAGCGTGCTGCACCTTCCACTGACATGCTCCTGGGTACCCCAGTGAAAAACGTGTCCCTTTCCTTAAGGCTCTTTCCACAGGCGCCACCGCGCTTCTATCTCAGGCATAGGTGATGACCAGGCGTAGAGGATTTCGCTCCATGCGAGTTTATTACACCGTGCTGAGGAGACCAGCTCAGGCAAACAGGAGCATTCCCTCAGACCGGACTCTGATTTCCCAAAGAATGCTGTGCTTTCCCAGAGGGGATGCCAGGGCAAAGAGGCTTTCGCTCTATGCGGGTTTCTCCCATCGTGCTGCGAATACTAGGCTAAGGCAAGCAGCAACAGCAGCCCTCAGAACCGACTCTGATTTCCCAGCGACTGCTATGCTTTCTCAGAGGTTTTCAGCTTGGCACGAACCGCACTTCACTGCTGCTTCCTCAGAAAGGCTTTGGGTGTTCACTCTGCGCGGCAGGGAAGAAGAGCCGCGGGAGAGCTGGTGCCTCTTGGGACTTGCTTTCCTGGGCTCTGACTTTGCGCCCGGGATTCAACTTGCTATTCGGAACTAAGCAGACACAGTCACAACCCTGCAGCAGCGTGCTTGGCCTAGCATGGCACTCTATGCCTATTACCATGTCCTGGGGTAGGTTAGGCATTGCTTTTGGCTCCGGCTCTCAGGCAGACTCAGGGTCTGCCAGTGCATTCACCACAGGAGAGAGGAGGCGACAGGATCCCTACACACGGCCCGTGCACACACTAGGGAGCTTTGGGGAACTATGCCCACTCCTTCCCCTTAAACCCCGTGCCTCCTCCAAGCTTCCACATCCTGGAGGAAGATGGCATCTGACTGCCCGTTATTTTGGAGCTTTTCTGCGAGTTCAGCGTAGGCGCCTGGTGGCTAGAGCGTGTCTGCCCCAGGGCCAGGTGGCCAAGAAGCTGCTGTCTCCTTGGGCCCAGAGGCTCAGGACAGGCATGCTTTCTGCCCAGACTCCTTCCTAAGAGTGGAGAATGCGCCTCTGCCCTAGTCGTCTCCTCATGTCTCCTTAGCAGCCAGGCTTCCATCTCACCGCACAGGGAGCGGGTGACTCTTGTCTTGCACCGGCCGGCTGTTCGTGCCTAGGCAGACTATCCTGCTTCCCGAGTGCAACCCCGTCCCCAAGGCCAAGTGCTTCTGTTTCTCAAGGGGCGGTGTGCTGCGCCTTTCCCACACTTGGCTTCAGTCTCAGGCAGATGGGATGCTGGGAAGAAGAGTATTTCGCTCCATGCGGGTATCTTCCACCGAGTTGTGGAGACTAGCTCAGGCAAGCAGCAACAGCATCCCCAAACCCAACTCTTATTTCCCAAGGAACGAGGTGCTTTCCCAGGGAAGATGCCCAGGCATAGAGGCTTTTGCTGGATGAGTGTTTCTCCAACCGAGAGACGGGGCTCAGGCAAGCAGCAGCAGCCCGCAGAACATTTCTAAGCGAATGCTGTGCTTTCGCAGAGGCTTTGGCTTGGAGCGAACAGCACTTCGCTGCTGCTTCCTCCGCAAGGCTTCAGTCGCGTCAGGGAAGAAGAGCTGTGGGAGAGCTGGTGCCTCTTGGGCCTTGTTTTCCCGGGCTCCATGATCGCGTTTTGGTTTCACCATGCCAGGCCGAACTATGCAGACACAGCCACAACCCTGCAGTACCGTGCATAGCCTAGGATGGCACTCTATGCACACTACCATCTCCCAGTGTAGGCTTCGCTTGGCCTTTTACTCTGGCGCTCAGGCGGATACTTGGACTAGGCCATTGCTTTCCCCACAGGAAAGGAGAGGTGACAGGATCCCTGCACACAGCCCGTGCACTAAATAGGGAGCTTTGGGGGACTGTGCCCACTCCTTTCCCTTAAACCCCGTGCCTCCTGCAAGCTTCCACATCCTGGAAGAAGACGGCACCTGACTCCCCGTTATTTCAGGGAGCTGTTTCCGCGAGGTCAGCGTAGGCGCCTGGTGGCTACCGAATGTCTGCCCCAGGGCCAGGTGGCCAAGGAGCTGCAGTCTCCTTGGGCCCAGAGGCTCAGGACAGGCATGCTTTCTGCCCAGACTCCTTCCTAAGAGTGGAGCACGCGCCTCTGCCCTAGTCGTCTCCTCATGTCTCCTTAGCAGCCAGGCTTCCATCTCACCGCACAGGGAGCGGGTGACTCTTGTCTTGCACCGGCCGGCTGTTCGTGCCTCGGCAGGCTATCCTGCTTCCCGAGTTTTTCCGGCCCCAAGGCCAAGGGCTCCTTCTCCTCTCCGGGGGAGGTGTGCTAAGCCTTCCCCACACTTGGCTTCACTGTCATGCAGAGGGGATGCTGGGAAGAAGAGTATTTCGCTCCAGGCGTGTATCTTCCACCGAGCTGGGGAGACTAGCTCAGCCAAGCAGCAACAGCATCCCCAAACCCAACTCTGATTTCCCAAGGAACGCTGTGCGTTCCCAGGGGAGATTTCCAGGAATAGAGTCTTTTGCTGGATGAGGGTTTCTCCCACCGAGAGACTGGGCTCAGGCAAGCAGCAGCAGCCCGCAGAATATTTCTCAGCGAATGCTGTGCTTTCTCAGAGGGTTTGGCTTGGAGCGAACAGCATTTCGCTGCTGCTTCCTCCGCAAGACTTCAGACGCGTCAGGGAAGAAGAGCTGTGGGAGAGCTGGTGTCTCTTGGGCCTTGTTTTCCCGGTCTCCATGATCGCGTTCTGGGTTCACCCTGCCAGGCCGAACTATGCAGACACAGCCACAACCCTGCAGTACCGTGCGTAGCCTAGGATGGCACTCTATGCACACTACCATCTCCCAGTGTAGACTTCGCTTGGCCTTTTACTCTGGCGCTCAGGCGGATACTTGGACTAGGCCATTGCTTTCCCCACAGGAAAGGAGAGGTGACAGGATCCCTGCACACCGCCCGTGCACTAAATAGGGAGCTTTTGGGGACTGTGCCCACTCCTTTCCCTTAAACCCGTGCCTCCTGCAAGCTTCCACATCCTGGAAGAAGACGGCACCTGACTCCCCGTTATTTCAGGGAGCTTTTCTCCGAGGTCAGCGTAGGTGCCTGGTGGCTAGCGCATGTCTTCCCCACGGACAGGTGGCCAAGGAGCTGCTCTCTCCTTGGGCCCAGAGGTTCAGGACAGGCATGCTTTCTGCCCAGACTCCTTCCTAAGAGTGGAGCAGGCGGCCTGCCCTACTCATCCCCTCCTGTCTCCTTAACAGCCAGGCTTCTGTCTCTCTGCACTGGGAGTGGGTGATACTTGTATTGCCGGCTCTCCTGCTTCGCAACCCTTTCCAGACCAGAAGGCCAACGGCTCTTGCTCTTCTCCCCGGGCAACCTACTGCACCTTCCACTGACATGCTCCTGGGGACCGCAGTGAAAAACGTGTCCCTTTCCTTAAGGCTCTTTCCACAGGCGCCACCGCGCTTCTCTCTCAGGCAGAGGGGATGCCCAGGCATAGAGGATTTCGCTCCATGCGGTTTTATTACACCGTGCTGAGGAGACCAGCTCAGGCAAACAGGAGCATCTCTCAGACCGGACTCTGATTTCCCAAAGAATGCTGTGCTTTCCCAGAGGGGATGCCAGGGCAAAGAGGCTTTCGCTCTATGCGGGTTTCTCCCATCGTGCTGCGAATACTAGGCTAAGGCAAGCAGCAACAGCAGCCCTCAGAACCGACTCTGATTTCCCAGCGACTGCTATGCTTTCTCAGAGGTTTTCAGCTTGGCACGAACCGCACTTCACTGCTGCTTCCTCAGAAAGGCTTTGGGTGTTCACTCTGCGCGGCAGGGAAGAAGAGCCGCGGGAGAGCTGGTGCCTCTTGGGACTTGCTTTCCTGGGCTCTGACTTTGCGCCCGGGATTCAACTTGCTATTCGGAACTAAGCAGACACAGTCACAACCCTGCAGCAGCGTGCTTGGCCTAGCATGGCACTCTATGCCTATTACCATGTCCTGGGGTAGGTTAGGCATTGCTTTTGGCTCCGGCTCTCAGGCAGACTCAGGGTCTGCCAGTGCATTCACCACAGGAGAGAGGAGGCGACAGGATCCCTACACACGGCCCGTGCACACACTAGGGAGCTTTGGGGAACTATGCCCACTCCTTCCCCTTAAACCCCGTGCCTCCTCCAAGCTTCCACATCCTGGAGGAAGATGGCATCTGACTGCCCGTTATTTTGGAGCTGTTTCTGCGAGTTCAGCGTAGGCGCCTGGTGGCTAGAGCGTGTCTGCCCAAGGGCCAGGTGGCCAAGAAGCTGCTGTCTCCTTGGGCCCAGAGGCTCAGGACAGGCATGCTTTCTGCCCAGACTCCTTCCTAAGAGTGGAGAATGCGCCTCTGCCCTAGTCGTCTCCTCATGTCTCCTTAGCAGCCAGGCTTCCATCTCACCGCACAGGGAGCGGGTGACTCTTGTCTTGCACCGGCCGGCTGTTCGTGCCTAGGCAGACTATCCTGCTTCCCGAGTGTTTCCCGTCCCCAAGGCCAAGTGCTTCTGTTTCTCAAGGGGCGGTGTGCTGCGCCTTTCCCACACTTGGCTTCAGTCTCAGGCAGATGGGATGCTGGGAAGAAGAGTATTTCGCTCCATGCGGGTATCTTCCACCGAGTTGTGGAGACTAGCTCAGGCAAGCAGCAACAGCATCCCCAAACCCAACTCTTATTTCCCAAGGAACGAGGTGCTTTCCCAGGGAAGATGCCCAGGCATAGAGGCTTTTGCTGGATGAGTGTTTCTCCAACCGAGAGACGGGGCTCATGCAAGCAGCAGCAGCCCGCAGAACATTTCTAAGCGAATGCTGTGCTTTCGCAGAGGCTTTGGCTTGGAGCGAACAGCACTTCGCTGCTGCTTCCTCCGCAAGGCTTCAGTCGCGTCAGGGAAGAAGAGCTGTGGGAGAGCTGGTGCCTCTTGGGCCTTGTTTTCCCGGGCTCCATGATCGCGTTTTGGTTTCACCATGCCAGGCCGAACTATGTAGACACAGCCACAACCCTGCAGTACCGTGCATAGCCTAGGATGGCACTCTATGCACACTACCATCTCCCAGTGTAGGCTTCGCTTGGCCTTTTACTCTGGCGCTCAGGCGGATACTTGGACTAGGCCATTGCTTTCCCCACAGGAAAGGAGAGGTGACAGGATCCCTGCACACAGCCCGTGCACTAAATAGGGAGCTTTGGGGGACTGTGCCCACTCCTTTCCCTTAAACCCCGTGCCTCCTGCAAGCTTCCACATCCTGGAAGAAGACCGCACCTGACTCCCCGTTATTTCAGGGAGCTGTTTCCGCGAGGTCAGCGTAGGCGCCTGGTGGCTAGCGCATGTCTGCCCCAGGGACAGGTGGCCAAGGAGCTGCTCTCTCCTTGGGCCCAGAGGCTCAGGACAGGCATGCTTTCTGCCCAGACTCTTTCGTAAGAGTGGAGCACGTCGCCTGCCCTACTCATCCCCTCCTGTCTCCTTAGCAGCCAGGCCCCTGTCTCTCTGCACTGGGAGTGGGTGATACTTGTATTTCTGGCTCTCCTGCTTCGCAACCCTTTCCAGACCAGAAGGCCAACGGCTCCTGCTCTTCTCCCCGGGCAGCGTGCTGCACCTTCCACTGACATGCTCCTGGGGACCCCAGTAAAAAACGTGTCCCTTTCCTTAAGGCTCTTTCCACAGGCACCACCGCGCTTCTCTCTCAGGCAGAGGGGATGCCCAGGCATAGAGGATTTCGCTCCATGCGGGTTTATTACACCGTGCTGAGGAGACCCGCTCCGGCAAACAGGAGCATCTCTCAGACCGGACTCTGATTTCCCAAAGAATGCTGTGCTTTCCCAGAGGGGATGCCAGGGCAAAGAGGCTTTCGCTGTATGCGGGTTTCTCCCATCGTGCTGCGAATACTAGGCTAAGGAATACAGCAACAGCAGCCCTCAGAACCGACTCTGATTTCCCAGCGACTGCTATGCTTTCTCAGAGGTTTTCAGCTTGGCACGAACCGCACTTCACTGCTGCTTCCTCAGAAAGGCTTTGGGTGTTCACTCTGCGTGGCAGGGATGAAGAGCCGCGGGAGAGCTGGTGCCTCTTGGGACTTGCTTTCCTGGGCTCTGACTTTGCGCCCGGGATTCACCTTGCTATTCGGAACTAAGCAGACACAGTCACAACCCTGCGGCAGCGTGCTTGGCCTAGCATGGCACTCTATGCCTATTACCATGTCCTGGGGTAGGTTCGGCTTTACTTTTGGCTCCGGTTCTCAGGCAGACTCGGGGTCTAGGCCAGTGCCTTCACGACAGGAGAGAGGAGGCGACAGGATCCCTGCACACGGCCCGTGCACACACTAGGGAGCTTTGGGGAACTATGCCCACTCCTTCCCCTTAAACCCCGTGACTCCTCCAAGCTTCCACATCCTGGAGGAAGATGGCATCTGACTGCCCGTTATTTTGGAGCTGTTGCTGCGAGTTCAGCGTAGGCGCCTGGTGGCTAGAGCGTGTCTGCCCCAGAGCCAGGTGGCCAAGAAGCTGCTGTCTCCTTGGGCCCAGAGGCTCAGGATAGGCATGCTTTCTGCCCAGACTCCTTCCTAAGAGTGGAGCACGCGCCTCTGCCCTAGTCGTCTCCTCATGTCTCCTTAGCAGCCAGGCTTCCATCTCACCGCACAGGGAGCGGGTGACTCTTGTCTTGCACCGGCCGGCTGTTCGTGCCTCGGCAGGCTATCCTGCTTCCCGAGTGTTTCCCGACCCCAAGGCCAAGTGCTTCTGTTTCTCTCCAGGGGCGGTGTGCTGCGCCTTTCCCACACTTGGCTTCAGTCTCAGGCAGAAGGGATGCTGGGAAGAAGAGTATTTCGCTCCATGCGGGTATCTTCCACCGAGCTGTGGAGACTAGCTCAGGCAAGCAGCAACAGCATCCCCAAACCCAACTCTTATTTCCCAAGGAACGCTGTGCTTTCCCAGGGGAGATGCCCAGGCATAGAGGCTTTTGCTGGATGAGTGTTTCTCCAACCGAGAGACGGGGCTCAGACAAGCAGCAGCAGCCCGCAGAACATTTCTAAGCGAATGCTGTGCTTTCGCAGAGGCTTTGGCTTGGAGCGAACAGCACTTCGCTGCTGCTTCCTCCGCAAGGCTTCAGTCGCGTCAGGGAAGAAGAGCTGTGGGAGAGCTGGTGCCTCTTGGGCCTTGTTTTCCCGGGCTCCATGATCGCGTTCTGGTTTCACCATGCCATGCCAACTATGCAGACACAGCCACAACCCTGCAGTACCGTGCATAGCCTAGGATGGCACTCTATGCACACTAACATCTCCCAGTGTAGGCTTCGCTTGGCCTTTTACTCTGGCGCTCAGGCGGATACTTGGACTAGGCCATTGCTTTCCCCACAGGAAAGGAGAGGTGACAGGATCCCTGCACACAGCCCGTGCACTAAATAGGGAGCTTTGGGGGACTGTGCCCACTCCTTTCCCTTAAACCCCGTGCCTCCTGCAAGCTTCCACATCCTGGAAGAAGACGGCACCTGAATCCCCGTTATTCCAGGGAGCTTTTCTCCGAGGTCAGCGTAGGCGCCTGGTGGCTAGCGCATGTCTGCCCTAGGGACAGGTGGCCAAGGAGCTGCTCTCTCCTTGGGACCAGAGGTTCAGGACAGGCATGCTTTCTGCCCAGACTCCTTCCTAAAAGTGGAGCAGGCGGCCTGCCCTACCCAATCCCTCCTGTCTCCTTAACAGCCAGGCTTCTGTCTCTCTGCACTGGGAGCGGGTGATACTTGTATTGCCGGCTCTCCTGCTTCGCAACCCTTTCCAGACCAGAAGGCCAGCGGCTCCTGCTCTTCTTCCCGGGCAGCGTACTGCACCTTCCACTGACATGCTCCTGGGGACCCCAGTGAAAAACGTGTCCCTTTCCTTAAGGCTCTTTCCACAGGTGCCACCGCGCTTCTCTCTCAGGCAGAGGGGATGCCCAGGCATAGAGGATTTCGCTCCATGCGGGTTTATTACACCGTGCTGAGGAGACCAGCTCAGGCAAACAGGAGCATCTCTCAGACCGGACTCTGATTTCCCAAAGAATGTTGTGCTTTCCCAGAGGGGATGCCAGGGCAAAGAGGCTTTCGCTCTATGCGGGTTTCTCCCATCGTGCTGCGAATACTAGGCTAAGGCAAGCAGCAACAGCAGCCCTCAGAACCGACTCTGATTTCCCAGCGACTGCTATGCTTTCTCAGAGGTTTTCAGCTTGGCACGAACCGCACTTCACTGCTGCTTCCTCAGAAAGGCTTTGGGTGTTCACTCTGCGCGGCAGGGAAGAAGAGCCGCGGGAGAGCTGGTGCCTCTTGGGACTTGCTTTCCTGGGCTCTGAATTTGCGCCCGGGATTCACCTTGCTATTCGGAACTAAGCAGACACAGTCACAACCCTGCAGCAGCGTGCTTGGCCTAGCATGGCACTCTATGCCTATTACCATGTCCTGGGGTAGGTTAGGCTTTGCTTTTGGCTCCGGCTCTCAGGCAGACTCGGGGTCTAGGCCAGTGCCTTCACCACAGGAGAGAGGAGGCGACAGGATCCCTGCACACGGCCCGTGCACACACTAGGGAGCTTTGGGGAACTATGCCCACTCCTTCCCCTTAAACCCCGTGCCTCCTCCAAGCTTCCACATCCTGGAGGAAGATGGCATCTGACTGCCCGTTATTTTGGAGCTGTTGCTGCGAGTTCAGCGTAGGCGCCTGGTGGCTAGCGCGTGTCTGCCCCAGGGCCAGGTGGCCAAGAAGCTGCTGTCTCCTTGGGCCCAGAGGCTCAGGACAGGCATGCTTTCTGCCCAGACTCCTTCCTAAGAATGGAGCACGCGCCTCTGCCCTAGTCGTCTCCTCATGTCTTCTTAGCAGCCAGGATTCCATCTCACCGCACAGGGAGCGGGTGACTCTTGTCTTGCACCGGCCGGCTGTTCGTGCCTCGGCAGGCTATCCTGCTTCCCGAGTGTTTCCCGTCCCCAAGGCCAAGTGCTTCTGTTTCTCTCCAGGGGCGGTGTGCTGCACCTTTCCCACACTTGGCTTCAGTCTCAGGCAGAAGGGATGCTGGGAAGAAGAGTATTTCGCTCCATGCGGGTATCTTCCACCGAGCTGTGGAGACTAGCTCAGGCAAGCAGCAACAGCATCCCCAAACCCAACTCTTATTTCCCAAGGAACGCTCTGCTTTCCCAGGGGAGATGCCCAGGCATAGAGGCTTTTGCTGGATGAGTGTTTCTCCAACCGGGAGACGTGGCTCAGGCAAGCAGCAGCAGCCCGCAGAACATTTCTAAGCGAATGCTGTGCTTTCGCAGAGGCTTTGGCTTGGAGCGAACAGCACTTCGCTGCTGCTTCCTCCGCAAGGCTTCAGTCGCGTCAGGGAAGAAGAGCTGTGGGAGAGCTGGTGCCTCTTGGGCCTTGTTTTCCCGGGCTCCATGATCGTGATCTGGTTTCACCATGCCAGGCCGAACTATGCAGACACAGCCACAACCCTGCAGTACCGTGCATAGCCTAGGATGGCACTCTATGCACACTACCATCTCCCAGTGTAGGCTTCGCTTGGCCTTTTACTCTGGCGCTCAGGCGGATACTTGGACTAGGCCATTGCTTTCCCCACAGGAAAGGAGAGGTGACAGGATCCCTGCACACAGCCCGTGCACTAAATAGGGAGCTTTGGGGGACTGTGCCCACTCCTTTCCCTTAAACCCCGTGCCTCCTGCAAGCTTCCACATCCTGGAAGAAGACGGCACCTGACTCCCCGTTATTTCAGGGAGCTGTTTCCGCGAGGTCAGCGTAGGCGGCTGCTGTCTACCGAATGTCTGCCCCAGGGCCAGGTGGCCAAGGAGCTGCTGTCTCCTTGGGCCCAGAGGCTCAGGACAGGCATGCTTTCTGCCCAGACTCCTTCCTAAGAGTGGAGCACGCGCCTCTGCCCTAGTCGTCTCCTCATGTCTCCTTAGCAGCCAGGCTTCCATCTCACCGCACTGGGAGTCGGTGACTCTTGTCTTGCCACCGGCCTGCTGTAGGTGCCGTGGTAGGCTATCCTGCTTCCGGATTTTTTCCGACCCCAAGGCCAAGGGCTCCTTCTCCTCTCCGGGGGCGGTGTGCTGCGCCTTCCCCACACTTGGCTTCACTGTCAGGCAGAGGGGATGCTGGGAAGAAGAGTATTTCGCTCCAGGCGGATATCTTCCACCGAGCTGTGGAGACTAGCTCAGGCAAGCAGAAACAGCATCCCCAAACCCAACTCTGATTTCCCAAGGAACGCTGTGCTTTTCCAGGGGAGATTTCCAGGCATAGAGGCTTTTGCTGGATGAGGGTTTCTCCCACCGAGAGACTGGGCTCAGGCAAGCAGCAGCAGCCCGCAGAACATTTCTAAGCGTCTGCTGTGCTTTCGCAGAGGGTTTGGCTTGGAGCGAACAGCACTTCGCTGCTGCTTCCTCCGCAAGGCTTCAGTCGCGTCAGGGAAGAAGAGCTGTGGGAGAGCTGGTTCCTCTTGAGCCTTGCTTTCCCGGGCTCCATGATCGCGTTCTGGGTTCACCCTGCCAGGCCGAACTATGCAGACACAGCCACAACCCTGCAGTACCGTGCGTAGCCTAGGATGGCACTCTATGCACACTACTATCTCTGGTGTAAGCATCGCTTGGCCTTTTACTCTGGCGCTAAGGCAGATTCTTGGACTAGGCCATTGCTTTCCCCACTGGAAAGGAGAGGTGACAGGATCCCTGCACACCGCCCGTGCACTAAATAGGGAGCTTTGGGGGACTGTGCCCACTCCTTTCCCTTAAACCCCGTGCCTCCTGCAAGCTTTCACATACTGGAAGAAGACAGCACCTGACTCCCCGTTATTTTAGGGAGCTGTTTCCGCGAGGTCAGCGTAGGCGCCTGGTGGCTAGCGCATGTCTGCCCCAGGGACAGGTGGCCAAGGAGCTGCTCTCTCCTTGGGCCCAGAGGTTCAGGACAGGCATGCTTTCTGCCCAGACTCCTTCGTAAGAGTGGAGCACGTGGCCTGCCCTACTCATCCCCTCCTGTCTCCTTAGCAGCCAGGCCCCTGTCTCTCTGCACTGGGAGCGGGTGATACTTGCATTTCCGGCTCTCCTGCTTCGCAACCCTTTCCAGACCAGAAGGCCAACGGCTCCTGCTCTTCTCCCCGGGCAGCGTGCTGCACCTTCCACTGACATGCTCCTGGGTACCCCAGTGAAAAACGTGTCCCTTTCCTTAAGGCTCTTTCCACAGGCGCCATCGCGCTTCTCTCTCAGGCAGAGGGGATGCCCAGGCATAGAAGATTTCGCTCCATGCGGGTTTATTACACCGTGCTGAGGAGACCCGCTCAGGCAAACAGGAGCATTCTTTCCCTCAGACAGGCTCTGATTTCCCAAAGAATGCTGTGCTTTCCCAGAGGGGATGCCAGGGCAAAGAGGCTTTCGCTCTATGCGGGTTTCTCCCATCGTGCTGCGAATACTAGGCTAAGGCAAGCAGCAACAGCAGCCCTCAGAAGCGACTCTGATTTCCCAGCGACTGCTATCCTTTCTCAGAGGTTTTCAGGTGGGCACGAACCGCACTTCACTGCTGCTTCCTCAGAAAGGCTTTTGGTGTTCACTCTGCGCGGCAGGGAAGAAGAGCCGCGGGAGAGCTGGTGCCTCTTGAGACTTGCTTTCCTGGGCTCTGACTGTTCGCCCGGGATTCACCTTGCTATTCGGAACTAAGCAGACACAGTCACAACCCTGCAGCAGCGTGCTTGGCCTAGCATGGCACTCTATGCCTATTACCATGTCCTGGGGTAGGTTAGGCTTTGCTTTTTGCTCCGGCTCTCAGGCAGACTCGGGGTCTAGGCCATTGCCTTCACCACAGGAGAGAGGAATCGACAGGATCCCTGCACACGGCCCGTGCACACACTAGGGAGCTTTGGGGAACTATGCCCACTCCTTCCCCTTAAACCCCCTGACTCCTCCAAGCTTCCACATCCTGGAGGAAGATGGTCTGACTGCCCGTTATTTTGGAGCTGTTTCTGCGAGTTCAGCGTAGGCGCCTTGTGGCTAGCGCATGTCTGCCCCAGGGCCAGGTGGCCAAGAATTTGCTGTCTCCTTGGGCCCAGAGTCTCAGGACAGGCATGCTTTCTGCCCAGACTCCTTCCTGAAGAGTGGAGCACGCGCCTCTGCCCTAGTCGTCCCCTCTTGTCTCCTTAGCAGCCAGGCGACCATCTCACCGCACAGGGAGCGGGTGACTCTTGTCTTGCACCGGCCGGCTGTTCGTGCCTCTGCAGGCTATCCTGCTTCCCGAGTGTTTCCCGACCCCAAGGCCAAGTGCTTCTTTTTCTCTCCAGGGGCGGTGTGCTGCGCCTTCCCCACACTTGGCTTCAGTCTCAAGCAGAGGGGATGCTGGGAAGAAGAGTATTTCGCTCCATGCGGGTATCTTCCACCGAGCTGTGGAGACTAGCTCAGGCAAGCAGGAACAGCATCCCCAAACCCAACTCTTATTTCCCAAGGAACGCTGTGCTTTCCCAGGGGAGATGCCCAGGCATAGAGGCTTTTGCTGGATGAGGGTTTCTCCCACCGAGAGACGGGGCTCAGGCAAGCAGCAGCAGCCCGCAGAACATTTCTAAGCGAATGCTGTGCTTTCGCAGAGGCTTTGGCTTGGAGCGAACAGCACTTCGCTGCTGCTTCCTCCACAAGGCTTCAGTCGCGTCAGGGAAGAAGAGCTGTGGGAGAGCTGGTGCCTCTTGGGCCTTGTTTTCCCGGGCTCCATGAATGCGTTCCGGGTTCACACTGCCAGGCCGTACTATGCAGACACAGCCACAACCCTGCAGTACCGTGCATAGCCTAGGATGGCACTCTATGCACACTACCATCTCCCAGTGTAGGCTTCGCTTGGCCTTTTACTCTGGCGCTCAGGCGTATACTTGGACTAGGCCATTGCTTTCCCCACAGGAAAGGAGAGGTGACAGGATCCCTGCACACCGCCCGTGGACTGAATAGGGAGCTTTGGGGGACTGTGCCCACTCTTTCCCTTAAACCCCGTGCCTCCTGCAAGCTTCCACATCCTGGAAGAAGACGGCACCTGACTCCCCGTTATTTCAGGGAGCTGTTTCCGCGAGGGAAGCGTAGGCGCCTGGTGGCTAGCGCATGTCTGCCCCAGGGCCAGGTGGCCAAGGAGCTGCTGTCTCCTTGGGCCCAGAGGCTCAGGACAGGCATGCTTTCTGCCCAGACTCCTTCCTAAGAGTGGAGCAGGCGGCCTGCCCTACTCATCCCCTCTTGTCTCCTTAACAGCCAGGCCCCTGTCTCTCTGCACTGGGAGCGGGTGATACTTGTATTGCCGGCTCTGCTGCTTCGCAACCCTTTCCAGACCAGAAGGCCAACAGCTCCTGCTCTTCTCCCCGGGCAGCGTGCTGCACCTTCCACTGACATGCTCCTGGGTTCTCCAGTGAAAAACGTGTCCCTTTCCTTAAGGCTCTTTCCACAGGCGCCACCGCGCTTCTCTCTCAGGCAGAGGGGATGCCCAGGCATAGAGGATTTCGCTCCATGCGGGTTTATTACACCGTGCTGAGGAGACCAGCTCAGGCAAACAGGAGCATTCACTCCGACCGGAATCTGATTTCCCAAAGAATGCTGTGCTTTCCCAGAGGGGATGCCAGGGCAAAGAGGCTTCGCTCTATGCGGGTTTCTCCCATCGTGCTGCTAATACTAGGCTAAGGCAAGCAGCAGCAGCAGCCCTCAGAACTGACTCTGATATCCCAGCGACTGCTATGCTTTCTCAGAGGTTTTCAGCTTGGCACGAACCGCACTTCACTGCTGCTTCCTCAGAAAGGCTTTGGGTGTTCACTCTGCGCGGCAGGGAAGATGAGCCGCGGGAGAGCTGGTGCCTCATGGGACTTGCTTTCTTCGGCTCTGAGTTTGCGCCCGGGATTCACCTTGCTATTCGGAACTAAGCAGACACAGTCACAACCCTGCAGCAGCGTGCTTGGCCTAGCATGGCACTCTATGCCTATTACCATGTCCTGGGGTAGGTTATGCTTTGCTTTTTGCTCCGGCTCTCAGGCAGACTCGGGGTCTAGGCCAGTTCCTTCACCACAGGAGAGAGGACGCGACAGGATCCCTGCACACGGCCCGCGCTCACAGATTAGGGAGCTTTTGGGAAATATGGTCTCTCGTTCCCCTTAAACCACGTGCCTCCTCCAAGCTTCCACATCCTGGGGGAAGATGGCATCAGACTGCCCTTTATTTGGAGCTGTTTCTGCGAGTTCAGTGTAGGCGCCTGGTGGCTAGCGCATGTCTGCCCCAGTGACTGGTGGCCAAGGAGCTGCTGTCTCCTTGGGCCCAGAGGCTCAGGACAGGCATGCTTTCTGCCCAGACTCCTTCCTAAGAGTGGAGCACGCGCCTCTGCCCTAGTCGTCCCCTCATGTCTCCTTAGCAGCCAGGCTTCCACTCACAGCACAGGGAGCGGGTGACTCTTGTCTTGCCACCGGCCGGCTGTTCGTGCCTCGGTAGGCTATCCTGCTTCCCGAGTGTTTCCCGACCTCAAGGCCAAGGGCTCCTTCTCCTCTCCGGGGGCGGTGTGCTGCGCCTTCCCCACACTTGGCTTCACTCTCAGGCAGAGTGGTTGCTGGCAAGAAGAGTATTTCGCTCCAGGCGGGTATCTTCCACCGAGCTGTGGAGACTAGCTCAGGCAAGCAGCAACAGCATCCCCAAACGCAACTCTGATTTCCAATGGAACGCTGTGCTTTCCCAGGGGAGATTTCCAGGCATAGAGGCTTTTGCTGGATGAGGGTTTCTCCCACCGAGAGACTGGGCTCAGGCAAGCAGCAGCAGCCCGCAGAACATTTCTCAGCGAATGCTGTGCTTTCGCAGAGGCTTTGTTTTGGAGCGAACAGCACTTCGCTGCTGCTTCCTCCGCAAGGCTTCAGTCGCGTCAGGGAAGAAGAGCTGTGGGAGAGCTGGTGCCTCTTGGGCCTTGTTTTCCCGGGCTCCATGATCGCGTTCTCGTTTCGCCCTGCCAGGCCGAACTATGCAGACACAGCCACAACCCTGCAGTACCGTGCATAGCCTAGGATGGCACTCTATGCACACTACCATCTCCCAGTGTAGACTTCGCTTGGCATTTTACTCTGGCGCTCAGGCGTATACTTGGACTAGGCCATTGCTTTCCCCACAGGAAAGGAGAGGTGACAGGATCCCTGCACACCACCCGTGCACTAAATAGGGAGCTTTGGGGGACTGTGCCCACTCCTTTCCCTTAAACCCCGTGCCTCCTGCAAGCTTCCACATCCTGGAAGAAGACGGCACCTGACTCCCCGTTATTTCAGGGAGCTGTTTCCGCGAGGTCAGCGTAGGCGCCTGGTGGCTACCGAATGTCTGCCCCAGGGCCAGGTGGCCAAGGAGCTGCTGTCTCCTTGGGCCCAGAGGCTCATGACAGGCATGCTTTCTGCCCAGACTCCTTCCTAAGAGTGGAGCACGCGCCTCTGCCCTAGTCGTCTCCTGTCTCCTTAGCAGCCAGGCTTCCATCTCACCGCACAGGGAGCGGGTGACTCTTGTCTTGCACCAGCCGGCTGTTCGTGCCTCGGCAGGCTATCCTGCTTCCCGAGTTTTTCCGGCCCCAAGGCCAAGGGCTCCTTCTCCTCTCCGGGGGCGGTGGGATAAGCCTTCCCCACACTTGGCTTCACTGTCAGGCAGAGGGGATGCTGGGAAGAACAGTATTTCGCTCCAGGCGGGTATCTTCCACCGAGCTGTGGAGACTAGCTCAGGCAAGCAGCAACAGCATCCCCAAACCCAACTCTGATTTCCCAAGGAACGCTGTGCTTTCCCAGGGGAGATTTCCAGGCATAGAGGCTTTTGCTGGATGAGGGTTTCTCCCACCGAGAGACTGGGCTCAGGCAAGCAGCAGCAGCCCGCAGAAAATTTCTCAGCGAATGCTGTGCTTTCGCAGAGGCTTTGGCTTGGAGCGAACAGCATTTCGCTGCTGCTTCCTCCGCAAGGCTTCAGTCGCGTCAGGGAAGAAGAGCTGTGGGAGAGCTGGTGCCTCTTGGGCCTTGTTTTCCCGGGCTCCATGATCGCGTTCTGGTTTCACCATGCCAGGCCGAACTATGCAGACACAGCCACAACCCTGCAGTACCGTGCATAGCCCAGGATGGCACTCTATGCACACTACCATCTCCCAGTGTAGGCTTCGCTTGGCCTTTTACTCTGGCGCTCAGGCGTATACTTGGACTAGGACATTGCTTTCCCCACAGGAAAGGAGAGGTGACAGTTCCCTGCACACCGCCCGTGCACTATATAGGGAGCTTTGGGGAACTGTGCCCACTCCTTTCCCTTAAACCCCGTGCCTCCTGCAAGCTTCCACATCCTGGAAGAAGACGGCACCTGACTCCCCGTTATTTCAGGGAGCTGTTTCCGCGAGGTCAGCGTAGGCGTCTGGTGGCTACCGCATGTCTGCCCCAGGGACAGGTGGCCAAGGAGCTGCTCTCTCCTTGGGCCCAGGACAGGCATGCTTTCTGCCCAGACTCCTTCCTAAGAGTGGAGCACGTGGCCTGCCCTACTCATCCCCTCCTGTCTCCTTAGCAGCCAGGCCCTTGTCTCTCTGCACTGGGAGCGGGTGATACTTGTATTGCCGGCTCTCCTGCTTCGCAACCCTTTCCAGACCAGAAGGTCAACGGCTCCTGCTCTTCTCCCCGGGCAGCGTGCTGCACCTTCCACTGACATGCTCCTGGGGACCGAAGTGTAAACGTGTCCCTTTCCTTAAGCCTCTTTCCACAGGTGCCACCGCGCCTCTCTCTCAGGCATAGGGGATGCCCAGGCATAGAGGATTTCGCTCCATGCGGGTTTATTACACCGTGCTGAGGAAACCAGCTCATGCAAACAAGAGCTTCCCTCAGACTGGACTCTGATTTCCCAAAGAATGCTGTGTTTTCCCAGAGGGGATGCTAGGGCAAAGAGGCTTTCGCTCTATGCGGGTTTCTCCCATCGTGCTGCGAATACTAGGCTAAGGCAAGCAGCAACAGCAGCCCACAGGACCGACTCTGATTTCCCAGCGACTGCTATGCTTTCGCAGAGGTTTTCAGTTGGCGGGAAGCGCACTTCTCTGCTGCTTCCTCAGCAAGGCTTTGGGTGTTCGCTCTGTCGCATCAGGGAAGGAGAGTCGTGGTAGAGCTGGTTTCTCTTGGACCTTGCTTTCCCAGCCTCCATGTTGTCGCCCTGGGTTTACCCTGCCAGGCCGACCTAAGCAGACACAGTCACAACCCTGCAGCAGCGTGCATGGCCTAAGATGGTACTCTAAGCACACTACCATCTCCCGGTGTAGGCAATGCTTGGCCTTTGGCACTGGACCTCAGGCGGATTCACGGACAAGGCCAGTGCCTTCCCCAAAGGAGAGGGGAGGCGACAGGTTCCCTGAACACCGCCCGTTCACTGGAATGGGGAGCTTTGGGGGATTGTCCCCACTCCTTCCCCCGCAAACCCCCTGCCACCTAAAACGCTGTCACATGTTGGAGGAAGATGGCATCTGACTGCCCGTTTCTCGAGGGAGCTGTTTCTGCCATTTCCTGGTATGGCGCCTGGTAGCTAGCCCAAGTCTGCCCTATGGACAGGTGGTGAAGGAGATGCTGTCCCCTGGGGACCAGAGGCACAGGACAGGCCTGCCTTCTGCCCACTCTCCTTCCTCAGTGTGGAGCACGCATCCCTGCCCTAATCGTCCCCTCATGTCTCCTTAGGAACCAGGCTTTGTCACTCCGCACAGAGGGCGGGTGACACTTGTCTTGCCACCGGCCTGCTCTTCCTGCCATGGCAGGCTACCCTGCTTCCCGTCCTTTTCCCTACCACAAGGCCAACGGCTCCTTCTCTTCTCTGGGGGCGGCGTGCTGCGCCTTCCCCAGACTTGCTCCTGGGGAGTGCAGTGACAGACGTGTGCAATCACGCTTCTCTCTCAGATCTCAAATACACAACATAACCCTACACCTAAAGGAGTTGGAGAAAGAACAACAAAGGAAGCCTAAACCCAGCAGGAGAAGAGGAATAATAAAGATCAGAGCAGAGAAATCAATGAAATAGAAACAAACAAACACAAAAAACCACAAAACAATAACAACAACAACAACAACAAAAAACAATAGAACAAATCAACGAAACTAGGAGCTGGTTCTTTGAAAGAATTAATAAGATTGATAAACCCCTTTCCAGACTTATCAAAAAGAAAAGAGAAAGAACCCAAATAAATAAAATCATGAATGAAAGGAGAGATCACAACCAACACCAAAGAAATACAAACAATTATAAGAACATACTATGAGCAACTCTATGCCAACAAATTCAACAACAATCTGGAAGAAATGGATACATTCCTAGAGACATATAAACTACCACAACTGAACCAGGAAGAAATAGAAAACCTGAACAGACCCATAACCAGTACGGAGATTGAAACAGTCATCAAAAATCTCCAAACAAACAAAAGCCCCGGGCCAGATGGCTTCCCAGGGGAATTCTACCAAACATTTAAAGAAGAATTAATTCCTATTCTCATGATACTGTTCCAAAAAAATAGAAATGGAAGGAAAACTCCCAAACTCTTTTTTTTTTTTCCTGAGGCCAACATCACCTTGATCCCAAAACCAGACAAGGATCCCATCAAAAAAGAGAACTACAGACCAATATCCTTGATGAACACAGATGAGAAAATTCTCACCAAAATACTAGCCAATAAGATTCAACAGTACCTTAAAAGGATTATTCACCACGACCAACTGGGATTTATTCCAGGGCTACAAGGTTGGTTCAACATCTGCAAATCAATCAATGTGATACAACACATCAATAAAAGAAAGAACAAGAACCATATGATACTCTCCATAGATGCTGAAAAAGCATTTGGCAAAGTGCAGTATCCCTTCCTGCTTAAAACTCTTCAAAGTGGGGCGCCTGGGTGGCTCAGTGGGTTAAGCCTCTACCTTCGGCTCAGGTCATGATCCCAGGGGCCTGGGATCGAGTCCTGCATTGGGCTTTCTGCTCAGCAGGGAGCCTGCTTCTCCTCATCTCTCTCTCTGTCTGTCTCTCTGCCTATTTGTGATCTCTCTCTCTGTCAAATAAATAAATAAAATCTTTAAAAAAAAACTCGTCAAAGTGTAGTGATAGAGGGCACATATTATCAATATTATCAAAGCCATCTATGAAAAACCCACTGCAAATATTATTCTCAATGGAGAAAAACTGAATACTTTTCCGCTGAGGTCAGGAACACGGCAGGGATGTCCGTTATCACCACTGCTATTCAACATTGTACTAGAAGTCCTAGCCTCAGCAATCAGACAACAAAAAGAAATTAAAGGCATCCAAATTTTGCCAAATTGGCAGAAGAGAAGTCAAACTATCCCTGTTTGCAGATGATATGATACTGTATGTGGAAAACTTAAAGGACTCCACTCCAAATCTGCTATAACTTGTATAGAAATTCTGTAAAGTGTCAGGATATAAATCAATGAACAGAAAATTGGTTGCATTTTTTTTTATACCAACAAGACTGAAGAAATAGAAACTAAGGAGTGAATCCCATTTACAATTGCACCCAAAACCCTAAGATATCTAGGAATAAACCTAACAAAGAATCTATACTCAGAAAACTCTAAAGTACTCATGAAAGAAATTGAAGAAGACACAAAGAAATGAAAAAAAAATGTTCCATGCTCCTGTATTGGAAGAACAAATATTGTGAAAATGTCTATGCTACCTAAAGCAATCTACACATTTAATGCAATCCCTATCAAAATCCCATCCATTTTTTTCAAAGAAATGGGACGAATCATCCTTATATATATAAGGAACCAGAAAATACCTCGAATAGCCAGAGGAATATTGAAAAAGAAAGCCAAAGTTGTTGGCATCACAATTCCAGATTTCAACCTCTATTACAAAGTTGTCATCATCAAGATAGTAGGGAACTGTCCCCAAAACAGACATAGATCAATGGAACAGAATAGAGAGCCCAGAAATACACCCTCAACTCTATGGTCAACTAATCTTCAACAAAGCAGAAAGGAATGTCCTATGGAAAAAAGACAGCCTCTTCAACAAATGGTGTTGGGAAAATTGAACAGCCACATGCAGAAAAATGAAATTGGGCCGTTTTTTTACACCACACATGAAAATAGACTGGAAATGGATGAAGAAGCATAATGTGAGAAAGGAATCCATCAAAATCCTTGAGGAGAAAACAGGTAGCAACCTCTTTGACCTCAGCAGCAGCAACTCCTTCCTAGGAACATCGCCAAAGGCAAGGGAAGCAAGGGCAAGAATGAACTACTGGGATCTCATCAGATCAAAAAGCTTTTGCACAGCAAAGGAAACAGTTAACAAAGCCAAAAGATGACTGTCAGAAGTTATCTGGGAGAAGATATTTGCAAATGACATACCAGATAAAGGGCCAGTATCTATCCAAAATCTATAAAGAGCTTATAAAAACTCTAAGAACCCTAAGAACAAATAATCGAATGAAAAAATGGGCAGAGGACATGAACAGACATTTCTGCAAAGAATACATCCAAATGGCCAACACAGACACATGAAAAAAATGCTCCACATCACTCGGCATCAGGGAAATACAAATCAAAACCAGAATGAGGATACCACCTCACACCTTTCAGAATGGCTAAAATGAACAAGTCAGTCAATGACAGATGCTGGCGAGGATGTGGAGAAAGGGCAACCCTCCTACACTGTACGTGGGAATGCAAGCTGGTGCAACCACTCTGGAAAACAGCGTGGAGGTGCCCAAAAAAAGCTGAAAATAGAACTACCCTATGACCCAGTGATTGTAGTACTGGATATATACCCTAAAGATACAAACGGGGCATTCTGAAGGGGCACATGCACCCAAATGTTTATAGCAGCAATGTCCACAATAGTTAAACTATGGAAAGAACCTAAATGTCCTTCAACAGATCAATCAATAAATAAGATATGGTATATATGTATAATGGGATACTGTGCAACCATCAAAAGAAATGAAATCCTGCTATTTGTGATGACATGGATGGAACTAGAGGGTATTATGCTTGGCGAAATAAATCAATCTGAGAAAGACAACTATCATATGATCTCCCTGATATGATGAAGTGGAGATGCAACATAGGCGGTTTCGGGGGTACGAAAAGAAAAATAAAAGAAGATGGGATTTGGAGGGAGACAAACCATAAAAGACTGAATCTCACAAAACAGACTGAGGGTTGCTGCGGGCGGTGTGTTGGGAGAGGATGGTGGGGGTATGGACATTGGGGAGGGCAGGTGCTATGGTGAGTGATGGTGAGTGCTGTGAAATGTGTAAACCTGGTGATTCACAGACCTGTACCCCTAGGGATAAAAACACATTATATGTTTATAAAAAATTTTAAAAAATAATTTAAAAAATCCATTAAAGAAAAAACACATATTGCAAGCCCAGAGCTAATCTTATATTCAATCAAATAAGTTTGAAAGTTTTCCCCTTAAAATCAGAAAAAAGACAAGTGTGTCCACGTTCACTACTCTCATTTGACATAGTACTGGATGTCCTAGCCAGAGAAACAAGGAACACAAAGAAATAAAAGACTCAAAAAAAAAAAAAAAAAAAGAAGAAGAAGTAAAATTTTCTTTTTTTGGATAACATGAACTTACATGTAAAAAAATCCTAAAAACTTCACAAAAAATTTTGAATAAACAAATTTAATAAAGCTGCCAAATACAAGATCAATATATAAAAGACAGGAATTTTGTTTTGTTTCGTTTTTTTAAAATAGTTTTTTATGTCATCCTTGCTCAGTGATCATGCTAATCTTCTCTGCATCATTCCAATTTTAGTATATGTGCTGCCAAAGTAAGCACAAGACAAGAGCATTTTAACACTCTAATGATGAACTATCTGAAAAAATAAAGAGAACAATCTAATTCACAATAGCATCAAAAATAATAAAATACTTAGGAAAAGATTTAACTAACAAGATGAAAGATCTGTACCCCATAAACTATGACATTGATAAAGAATTTGAAGGAGACATAAATGGAAAGATAGCTCATATTTATGAATGGTAAGAATTAACATTGTTAAAATGTCCATACTACCGAAAACCATCTGTAAATTCAATTCCTATCAAATATCCAATGCTAGGGGTGCCTGGGTGGCTCAGTGGGTTAAGCCGCTGCCTTCAGCTCAGGTCATGATCCCAGGGTCCTGGGATCGAGCCCTGCATCAGGCTCTCATATCAGCAGGAAGCTGCTAACTCTTCTCTCTCTGCCTGCCTCTCTGCCTGCTTGTCATCTCTCTCTGTCAAATAAATAAATAAAAAATCTTTTTAAAAAATCCAATACTTTTTTTTACAGAAGTAAGGAAAGAATCCTAAAATTTATATGAGACTATAAAAGACAACAAATAATTAAAGCAGTTCTGAGAAAGAATGAAGAAGCGAAATTACACTTCTTGATTTGAAACTATACTACAAAGCCCTCATGCTCAAAACAATAAAGTATACTGGCACAAAAACAGACCAATAAACAAGTTGAACAGAATTGAGAGTCCAGAAATAAATCCTTTGATACAGTCACCTAATATTTGACAGGGGCCAACATATATAATGGGTAAAGATAGTCTGTTCAATAAATGATATTTAAAACTGAATAGTCACACAAACCAGCATGAAACTGGAACCTTATATCACTCATAAATCTTAACTTGAAATAGATTAAAGACTTAAATGTGATGCATGAAACTAAATTTCCTAAAGGAAAACAAAGGAAAAATTCTCCTTGACATTGGTCTTGCGAATAGTTTTTTGGATACCAGGCCAAAAACACAAGCAAAAGAAGCAAAAATAAATAAATGGTATTACATCAAACTAAAGTTTCTGCATTGCCAAAAAAAAAGGGGGGGAATGTAAACACAATCCATAGAATGGAAGAAAATACTTACAAATCTTTTATCTGAAAAAAGGTTAATAACCAACAGATACAAATAGAAAAATATATATAATTAAAAAAATAGCAAAAGGATCTCAATAGACTTTTTTTTCAAAAAAGTTATATAAATGACCAACAGGAGCATTAAAAAGTGCTCAACGTAAAACCTCAGGACAAAGTCATTTTGTTGTTGTTGTTGTTGTTTACCTCTGAAAAACACAACAAGATAGTACTACCTATTAGAATATATACTACCAAAAAATTAAAACTAACAAATTTTGGTAAATATTGGGGAAAATGGGGAACTTATGCACTGTGATAGGGATATAAATTTGTATGGAAAACAGTATGGAGATTATTCATATTATTAAAAGTAAAATTACCATATGATTCAGTAATCCCACATCTAGGTATATATCTAAAGGAAACGAAGTCACTATTCGAAGACATATCTCCACTCTTATGTTCATTATAAAATTATTAACTCTAAGCAAGAGATGGAAATAACTTCAGTATCCATTAATGGATGAATGGATAAAATAAGTATGGTAAATATATACTATGGAATACTACTGAACCATGAAAAATTAAGAAATACTGCCATTTACAACAGCATGGATGGATCTTGAAGGTATTATACTGAGTGAAATATTTCAAAGATTTTATATATATATTTTTAATTTATGTATTATGATATCCCTTACATACAGAATCTGAAGGAAAAGCAAACTAATGGAAACTTAGAGTTGAGTCGACAAGAGGTGAACCTGGGGTGGAATAAGGTGGACAAAGGGTACAAACTTGCAACTATAATATGAAAAAGTTCTGGGGATCTAATGTACAGCATGATGATCATAGTTAATAATATATACATCCATTTTTATTGTGCTTCCCTTTATTACACTTTGCATATATTACATTATTACAAGTTGAAAGTTTATAGCAATCTTGTATAAAATAGGTCTGCTGCCACCATTTTTTCTAACAACATTTGTTCATTTTTGTGTCTGTCACATGTTGGTAATTCTTGCAATATTTCAAGTTTTTTCATTATTATTGTATTTGTTATGGTGATCTGTGATCAGTAATTATGACCCACTGAAAACTCAGAACTAGTTTACTTAAGGTATATACATTGTTTTTCCTTAAAGGCATAATGCTTTTGAACAGTACAGTATAGTTTTTATTTTTTATATGCACTGGGAAACATAATTTTTTATTTGCGCTGGGAAACCAAAAAAAATAATAATAATTTGACTTAGTTTATTGAGATAATCACTTTAGTGAGGCGGTCTGGAACAAAACCCACAAGACCTCTGAAGTTTATCTCTACTGTACTATATACATAAAAGTTGCTAAGAGAGTAGATCTTAAAATCCCTTACCATACATGCATAAAAAACAGTGGCTACTATATGAGATAGTAGATGTATTAACATTTTTATGTAGATTATATTGCAATACAGATGCATGCCAATTTATCAAATTGTACAAAATTTACACAATGTTAAAAGTTTGCAATGTTATAAGAAATCATTTCTTATATTTACAAATTATAATATGTCGATTATTTTTCAATAAAGCTGGAAAAAACTTTTTGTAGAATTAATCTATTTTTCAAAAAAGGAAGTAAGGAAGTAGAAACTGCAACTAACTCTGAAATAATAGAATATAAAATCCATTTTAGTTATCTACACTGTGACAAAAACTATTACTTAGTTTACAATGAAGGAGTACTTAGGAAGCATGAAGGATGGTCTATAAATAAGGCTGAAAGAGCTCAGTTTTAAGGTTTACATTTAAAATCTTCTTTTGAAATACTAAACTGACCACCCATTTTTCCAAACATAAATGTCTTAACTGCATGAATTTATTTCATACAACTCTATAATCTAGTTTCATAAGAAAGCAGGATGCAAATTTTGAATAAGACAGACTTGCTTAAGTTTCTTTATGTTCAACAGTAAAGGATACTTCCCTCAAAAGAAGAAAAATCAGCATATTTATTATGATAATTATTATTCATAATGAGATTCATATTGAATTAGGGAATATATATCCTCAGAGGGGGTAAAGTAAAATGAAATTTATTTTGGTAAATGTGTCTATGAATAGTCAATACAATGCCTCAATATAAATGAATATTATCATTTTGAACAATTTAATTACTATTATTAGAATTATTATAAGTATAAAAATAGCTATCATTTTCGTATGGAATATGAGACTCTCATGCTCCATGCTTCATTACATCCACAGAACAACTCTGCATAATAAGTATTATCATCACCATTTCATGGGTGAAAAAACTGAGGCTAACACATTTAGATAACTGGTTTATGATTACATGGCTAGTAAAGATGCATCACACTAATTTAGGCTTTATGATTTCAGAATTGTACTCTTTCCACTGCACATTCTATTACTCTGTAAATACTTGGCTTGTTTTCATTTAGTTCTTTAATTTTATTCATGTGGTGATGGCTTAAAGCTTCATTTAAAGGAAGCTTTAAAAATTCATTTAACCAAAAGCTCCCAAGAATTAAAAATGTCATGGATATCATTAGTTAATGGGTAACTATATATTTTCCACTCTAGTGAGATAACAATCAGAGTATTTTTCTAAGTTTTAGTCTCTGAGTGTTCCAAAGGACTTTGTTAAAATAGAAATATTTAGACAAAGGTGATCAAAATTCTGGATCAGGTCACCTTAAGATAAATATTAGGAAACTGAGGAAACAGATGGAGATTTGAACACTGAGCTATGATATAATGAATGGTTTGAAGTATTTATTAGAGCATAGAAAAGCCCTTTAAAGCCTTGTCTTAGCCTAGCATTGCAGCTTCTGGGATATCTGTCTATCTATCATCTACCTATCTATCTATCTATCTATCTATCTGGATATAAATTTGAAAACCTTTTCAACTTAAAGATTTTGAGAAATAGAACATAATTAGCACCATAGAAGATCTGTTTATGATAACAACCTAGCCCCTCCTCCCAGTTTGTTAATATTCTCTCTTATTTAATGTAACATTGTGCAAATATACCACTACTGATTTGCCATTATGAATGAAATACCTATAATCATCTGTTTGCATATCCTGGTGAAAATATTCATTAGTTCCATGTTGTATTTCTAGGAATGGACCCAAATTTTATTTTTAATTTTTAAGTTTTCTAAATATTGTCCAACTTACCTCATATGTTTTTATTATGTGCACTGTCATTCCTTCACATTCTTGCAAGACATTTTCACTGTTGCCCAATATGGTAAGTGTGTAATAGTATGTTCTTCTAGGTTTTAATTTATTTTTAATTTAATTTAATTTAATTCCAGATTCATAATAAAGATAAACAGTTTTTATATATGAGTGGCCATTTGGATTATCCTTTCTGTAAAGTACATGCTCAAATCTTTTGATATCTTAACATTGTGTCATACTGACTTCTTGAATAGTAGATTTTCTGAATGAACTTTTAGCTGTGTAGGTCTTCTCTATTTTATTTTGAACTTGTTTTCATTTCAAAATCTTTATATTTATTTTCATAATCTGCTTTTATTTTGCTTTGTCTACTATCTATCTATCTATCTATCTATTTGCAAGCAAGAGAGAGCGAGCAAGTGAGAGCGCAGGGAGGGATAGAAAAAGAAGGGAAAGGAATCTTAAGCAGGCTCCAGGCTCAGCACAGAGCCCAACTCTGGGCTCTATTTCACATCCCTGACATCATGACCTGAGCCAAAATGAAAGAAACAAAATAAAATTAAGGTGTTAAAAAAAAAAAAGGAAAAAGAATTGGACGTTTAATTCAGTAAGCCACCCAGGCACCCCTGTGGTATCTTAAATTAGCTGTCATATCTTTAAAGTTCTAGAGTATCCATTTAATTCATTTATAAAATCTTTCTCAATATCATTTTTAGTTTCAGTTTTCTGTTCAATTTGCTTCCCCTCTCATTTCTTTGAGCAGAGTAATCAAGCCATTTTACAATCTTTATTGATCATTTTCACATCATACTTAATCCCATTTTGTCTATCAAATCTTGTTAATAATTTTCCTTTGTGTGCTTTATTACATTTTGCTATATTCAAGACATTATATTTGAAACTCTTATTGAGTAGGGATAATTAAGAGCTATAATAATGGTATGGTCCCCCTTGGCAGGATTTTCTCTTATATCTGAGACTCTACAAGACAATCATATTCCAAATTCAGTGATTGACTTTCTCAGTTTACACGGAAGGCAAGGTAGGCTATAGTCTTATTTCTGCTTCTCCTTGTGCTTTGGGGATCTCAACTTAAATTTGGTTGTACCAAAGTTTTCAAAATTGATTGCTGCTGGATTTTGAATTTTGTTTCTCTAGTATCAAGTGTCTATTAAAAACACAGCTCAGTGTGTTTTAGCAGTTTCAAATGCTCTCATAGCTAAAATGGCTTCAGGCATATATCTCTAGACTCTCATTGTGTTTCGTATTTTGGCCCAGTAATCCCTCACTTATTTTTATAATCATTCTGATATTTTTAACTTTAAAAGCTATTTTGTCTGGATTTTTAAGTTGTCTTAAGTAGGAGTTTTTAGATCACCATTACTAGAAGCAACAACAAATATACAAGAAAATATCTGCAGTAGTTTATCACATCTTTATGGCTTTGAACTTCCATAAGCCGAGGCATCCTTCTCTAATCACTTAGGCAAACTCCAATTTACCCTTTAAAAACAACACAAGAATTGCTTCATTTAAGAACATGTTCAGGGATGACTCTTCCCCACTGTTCTTACCAACATTCCCACACACTCTTTGCTACCCGCACCTTGTTTATGAACTTTCATTAGGTATATCAGCGTCACCAGAATTTTGCTCTATTGTATTTTTTGTCCTTTAGAGCTTTAATTAAATATTAATTCCATAGAAAGTCTGTCCCTTTTCTTTCAAACCTGGGTTAGTTATTTCTTCTCATTCTTTGTCAGAAGCTACTTTATTAGAGAAACTTACAGTTGTATTGTGACTTTGGAGCCTTTACAGTTTTTTTTTGACTGGAAAAAATCACCCATCCCTGAGATTTTTATGCAGCTTCCTAGCTGATATTATTCAGAAATCTGTTCAACACAGACTTTTTCAGGGAGCCCTTTCGGACCACTCAGTTACAAAACCTCTTCTCAATCACTGCTCTTTCTAAAGTGTGCTTATTTAGTTCAAATATGCATCACTATTAAAGAAAAACCAGTATGATTTTTTTCTTTTTAAAGTTGGCTTACCTATTATCTATCTCTCCCATTAAAATGATTCCTCTGGGCTGGGGTTTTGTTGTGCTCATCTTAGGCCAGGCACTCAATAAATTCTCTCTGAATGATGGAATTGTTTGTCTCCCTTGCTAGATTCTCAACTTCATGAGGCCAAGGAATGTTCTATTCAGTCCTTCTTTATCCTCAATGTCTGTTATATTGCAGTCACTTACGTGACTAATGGGGAAAATCACAGAAAGAAAGAGTTAAAACTACAGAAAAACCCCGTAGGTTCAATAACACAAAGCTTTCTAAAATTATTTACCCCAAGAATTGAATACTGGCTGCACTTTTGATTTTTTTTAAATGGTATTGAATTTAATTTAAATGGAAATACTTGAATGGTAGAATAATAAAATTATAAAAGCAACTTGCTCCTTAAAGTAAGAATTATATAGGGCATCTCTTCTAGAAGCAAAATTTTCAAATGTCAAACATCTGAAAGCATAGAAGGAGAAGTAAGAGTGTGAATTGTGTACTTCAATGCTCTTTTCTTTATATTCAGCAAACAGCTTCATTCACACCTTTCCAGTTTTTTCAACTCTTTTGACAACGCCTTCAGAGGAGTTACTGCTGATGACCACCATCACAGCCTGACAGGAGGAGAAATGTTATAAAGAAAAATAATAGCATGTTTTTCCCAAATTGTTAAGGATATGGTGAAGCTCTGTCGGATTCAAAGGAGGAATGTGCAATTCCATGCTATATATAATAATAACTTATTATAATGGTGGCTTTGCAATTTTTCAGAATATCCATTTACTGAAACCACTATCAAATAAACAAAAACAAACAAATTAACAGGGGTTCGAGACAGGAATTATCTAATCTAAAAATAGCACATATTCACAGAATACACAACACATATCCCAAGTACTACTATAGGTTTCAAGTAATAGTCAAAACAATAGTAAACATGATTCAGACCCTACCAGTCAAATCATAAATAGGACCTTAACTGTAAATCCTTATCTTTAGATCAAAGCGGGTAATTGGGTGCTGAAGATACATTATAGAACTAATATGTTATAGAACTCCTCTGAAATGAGTCATTTATTCCATCACTTTTCCTGCACAGCTGCTGACCCATGTTTTGGTTCCTGGAATTAGCTGCTACCCTGTCACACTTCTTAAAAGCACATATATTGATAACTCTACTCATTCCTCCATTCCTCTGTGACTGTCACTGTGTTAAAATGTGGAGTCAGCTGACTCACTTGTGGTGCTAATAAAGAAGATGAGTTTGCAAAGTATTTTGTTATTTCTAAAAATGCAAAAACCAAATTACATTGAAACCATAAGGGGTGTTTCAGGGAGAGCTGTAGGATGTGGTTTCTTGTGTCATCCACAGAGATTAGCTCCAACACATATTTAAACTCTCCTCTAGGAGCAACCTTAGTGGTAAAACAAGAAGATAAACAGATGTATACACACCCTGGCACAAAATTATCACTTATGTTTGGCTTCCTAGTCTCCTCGTGGTACTTATTTATCTTTAACTTCTCTCTGAAATCAGGGAACACAGAATCTCAATCAGTTGACATTTTTCTACTGAATTACCCAATAGTCTGATCATACCCCTAATACTTTTTTAAATTAATTCACTCATAATCCCAAATCTGCTTTGCTTCCTCATCTTAGTACACTGTAATTTGATTTCAAAATGAGGACAGTTGTCAGTAATGCCACATTCATTAATCTATTTTACAATTCCATGTACTTAGAACTATGAAAATATGTTAATTACATCCATTCCAATAAGCCACCCTAAATTTATTCTCATGAAACAAGACCTCAAGAAAGAGAATTCAAAATCATCCATGTATTTGCAATTTACTGCAGTAAAGCCTTTATCAATAGACTTCCCTGTGCACATGGTGGTCAAATTGCTGGTGAAAACCAGCCAGATCTATTACAAGCTTTCTTATGGCTTCTAGGTAACCCAAGTGAGCCTTTATTGATACTGGGAAGGGATAAAGCAGGGAAGGGATAAACAGTGATGTAAGAATTGGCTAGACAAAAGTAATGACTCTCATTACAAAGTGAGTATTTTATTTTTTTTTTTTAGTTTTAATCATTGAATTTTATTGTTCATATCTTTGCATCTCTTTTCTCTTTAGTTATTACTCTTGTTGTACCCAGAGTAAAGAGTTAACGCCATATCAAATACCCCATATTCTTTTTTTTTTTAATTTTTTATTTTTGATAAACATATATTTTTATCCCCAGGGGTACAGGTCTGTGAATCACCAGGTTTACACACTTCACAGCACTCACCAAAGCACATACCCTCCCCAATGTCCATAATCCCACCCCCTTCTCCCAAACCCCCTGCCCCCGGCAACCCTCAGTTTGTTTTGTGAGATTAAGAGTGACTTATGGTTTGTCTCCCTCCCAATCCCATCTTGTTTCATTTATTCTTCTTCTACCCACTTAAGCCTCCATGTTGTATCACCACTTCCTCATATCAGGGAGATCATATGATAGTTGTCTTTCTCTGCTTGACTTATTTCGCTAAGCATGATACGCTTTAGTTCCATCCACGTTGTTGCAAATGGCAAGATTTCATTTCTTTTGATGGCTGCATAGTATTCCATTGTGTATATATACCACATCTTCTTGATCCATTCATCTGTTGATGGACATCTAGGTTCTTTCCATAGTTTGGCTATTGTGGACATTGCTGCTATAAACATTCGGGTGCACGTGCCCCTTTGGATCACTACATTTGTATCTTTAGGGTAAATACCCAATAGTGCAATTGCTGGGTCATAGGGCAGTTCTATTTTCAACATTTTGAGGAACCTCCATGCTGTTTTCCAGAGTGGCTGCACCAGCTTGCATTCCCACCAACAGTGTAGGAGGGTTCCCCTTTCTCCGCATCCTCGCCAGCATCTGTCATTTCCTGACTTGTTGATTTTAGCCATTCTGACTGGTGTGAGGTGATATCTCATTGTGGTTTTGATTTGTATTTCCCTGATGCCGAGTGATATGGAGCACTTTTTCATGTGTCTGTTGGCCATCTGGATGTCTTCTTTGCAGAAATGTCTGTTCATGTCCTCTGCCCATTTCTTGATTGGATTATTTATTCTTTGGGTGGTGAGTTTGCTAAGTTCTTTATAGATTCTGGACACTAGTCCTTTATCTGATATGTCGTTTGCAAATATCTTCTCCCATTCTGTCAGTTGTCTTTTGATTTTGTTAACTGTTTCCTTTGCTGTGCAAAAGCTTTTGATCTTGATGAAATCCCAGTAGTTCATTTTTTCCCTTGCTTCCCTTGCCTTTTGCGTTGTTCCTAGGAAGATGTTGCTGCGGCAGAGGTCGAAGAGGTTGCTGCCCGTGTTCTCCTCAAGGATTTTGATGGATTCCTTTCGTACATTGAGGTCCTTCATCCATTTTGAGTCTATTTTTGTGTGTGGTGTAAGGGAATGGTCCAATTTCATTTTTTCTGCATGTGGCTGTCCAATTTTCCCAGCACCATTTATTGAAAAGGCTGTCTTTTTTCCATTGGACATTCTTTCCTGCTTTGTCGAAGATTAGTTGACCATAGAGTTGAGGGTCTATTTCTGGGCTCTCTATTCTGTTCCATTGATCTATGGGTCTGTTTTTTGTGCCAGTACCATGCTGTCTTGATGATGACAGCTTTGTAATAGAGCCTGAAGTCCGGAATTGTGATGCCACCAACGTTGGCTTTCTTTTTCAATATCCCTTTGGCTATTCGAGGTCTTTTCTGGTTCCATATAAATTTTAGCATTATTTGTTCCATTTCTTTGAAAAAGATGGATGGTACTTTGATAGGAATTGCATTAAATGTGTAGATTGCTTTAGGTAGCATAGACATTTTCACAATATTTATTCTTCCAATCCAGGAGCATGGAACATTTTTCCATTTCTTTGTGTCTTCCTCAATTTCTTTCATGAGTACTTTATAGTTTTCTGAGTATAGATTCTGTGTCTCTTTGGTTAGGTTTATTCCTAGGTATCTTATGGTTTTGGATGCAATTGTAAATGGGATTGACTCCTTAATATCTCTTTCTTCTGTCTTGCTGTTGGTGTAGAGAAATGCAACTGATTTCTGTGCATTGATTTTATATCCTGACACTTTACTGAATTCCTGTATAAGTTCTAGCAGTTTTGGAGTGGAGTCTTTTGGGTTTTCCACATATAGTATCATATCATCTGCGAAGAGTGATAATTTGACTTCTTCTTTGCCGATTTGGATGCCTTTAATTTCCTTTTGTTGTCTGATTGCTGAGGCTAGGACCTCTAGTACGATGTTGAATAGCAGTGGTGATAATGGACGTCCCTGCCGTGTTCCTGACCTTAGCGGAAAAGCTTTCAGTTTTTCTCCATTGAGAATGATATTTGCGGTGGTGTTTTTTCATAGATGGCTTTGATGATATTGAGGTATGTGCCCTCTATCCCTACACTTTGAAGAGTTTTGATCAGGAAGGGATGTTGTACTTTGTCAAATGCTTTTTCAGCATCTATTGAGAGTATCATATGGTTCTTGTTCTTTCTTTTATTGATGTGTTGTATCACATTGACTGATTTGCGGATGTTGAACCAACCTTGCAGCCCTGGAATAAATCCCACTTGGTCGTGGTGAATAATCCTTTTAATGTACTGTTGAATCCTATTGGCTAGTATTTTGTTGAGTATTTTCGCATCTGTGTTCATCAAGGATATCGGTCTATAGCTCTCTTTTTTTGGTGGGATCCTTGTCTGGTTTTGGGATCAAGGTGATGCTGGCCTCATAAAATGAGTTTGGAAGTTTTCCTTCCATTTCTATTTTTTGGAACAGTTTTAGGAGAATAGGAATTAGTTCTTCTTTAAATGTTTGGTAGAATTCCCCCGGGAAGCCGTCTGGCCCTGGGCTTTTGTTTGTTTGGAGATTTTTAATGACTGTTTCAATCTCCTTACTGGTTATGGGTCTGTTCAGGCTTTCTATTTCTTCCTGGCTCAGTTGTGGTAGTTTATATGTTTCTAGGAATGCATCCATTTCTTCCAGATTGTCAAATTTATTGCCGTAGAGTTGCTCATAGTATGTTCTTATAATAGTTTGTATTTCTTTGGTGTTAGTTGTGATCTCTCCTCTTTCATTCATGATTTTATTTATTTGGGTCCTTTCTCTTTTCTTTTTGATAAGTCGGGCCAGGGGTTTATCAATTTTATTAATTCTTTCAAAGAACCAGCTCCTAGTTTCGTTGATTTGTTCTATTGTTTTTTTTGGTTTCTATTTCATTGATTTCTGCTCTGATCTTTATGATTTCTCTTCTCCTGCTGGGCTTAGGGTTTCTTTCTTGTTCTTTCTCCAGCTCCTTTAGGTGTAGGGTTAGGTTGTGTACCTGAGACCTTTCTTGTTTCTTGAGAAAGGCTTGTACCGCTATATATTTTCCTCTCAGGACTGCCTTTGTTGTGTCCCACAGATTTTGAACCGTTGTATTTTCATTATCATTTTGTTTCCATGATTTTTTTCAATTCTTCTTTAATTTCCCGGTTGACCCATTCATTCTTTAGAAGGATGCTGTTTAGTCTCCATGTATTTGGGTTCTTTCCAAACTTCCTTTTGTGGTTGAGTTCTAGCTTTAGAGCATTGTGGTCTGAAAATATGCAGGGAATGATCCCAATCTTTTGATACCGGTTGAGTCCTGATTTAGGACCGAGGATGTGATCTATTCTGGAGAATGTTCCATGTGCACTAGAGAAGAATGTGTATTCTGTTGCTTTGGGATGAAATATTCTGAATATATCTGTGATGTCCATCTGGTCCAGTGTGTCGTTTAAGGCCTTTATTTCCTTGCTGATCTTTTGCTTGGATGACCTGTCCATTTCAGTGAGGGGAGTGTTAAAGTCCCCTACTATTATTGTATTAATGTGTTGATGTGTTTCTTTGATTTTGTTATTAATTGGTTTATATAGTTGGCTGCTCCCACATTGGGGGCATAGATATTTAAAATTGTTAAATCTTCTTGTTGGACAGACCCTTTGAGTATGATATAGTGTCCTTCCTCATCTCTTATTATAGTCTTTGGCTTAAAATCTAATTGATCTGATATAAGGATTGCCACTCCTGCTTTCTTCTGATGTCCATTAGCATGGTAAATTCTTTTCCACCCCCTCACTTTAAATCTGGAGGTGTTTTCGGGCTTAAAATGTGTTTCTTGGAGGCAACATATAGATGGGTTTTGTTTTTTATCCATTCTGATACCCTGTGTCTTTTGAGTGGGGCATTTAGCCCATTCACATTCAGGGTAACTATTGAGAGATATGAATTTAGTGCCATTGTATTGCCTGTAAGGTGACTGTTACTGTATATGGTCTCTGTTCCTTTCTGATCTACCACTTGTAGGCTCTCTCTTTGCTTAGAGGACCCCTTTCAATATTTCCTGTAGAGCTGGTTTGGTATTTGCAAATTCTTTCAGTTGTTGTTTGTCCTGGAAGCTTTTAATCTCTCCTTCTATTTTCAATGATAGCCTAGCTGGATATAGTATTCTTGGCTGCATGTTTTTCTCGTTTAGTGCTCTGAAAATATCATGCCAGCTCTTTCTCTTTCTGGCCTGCCAGGTCTCTGTGGATAAGTCAGCTGCCAATCTAATATTTTTACCATTGTATGTTACAGACTTCTTTTCCCGGGCTGCTTTCAGGATTTTCTCTTTGTCATTGAGACTTGTAAATTTTACTATTAGGTGACGGGGTGTGGGCCTATTCTTATTGATTTTGAGGGGCATTCTCTGAACTTCCTGTATTTTGATGCTCGTTCCCTTTGCCATATTGGGGAAATTCTCCCCAATAATTCTCTCCAGTATACCTTCTGCTCCCCTCTCACTTTCTTCTTCTTCTGGAATCCCAATTATTCTAATGTTGTTTCGTCTTATGGTGTCACTTATCTCTCGAATTCTCCCCTCGTGGTCCAGTAGCTGTTTGTCCCTCTTTTGCTCAGCTTCTTTATTCTCTGTCATTTGGTCTTCTATATCACTAATTCTTTCTTCTGCCTCATTTATCCTAGCAGTTAGAGCCTCCATTTTTGATTGCACCTCATTAATAGCTTTTTTGATTTCACCTTGGTTAGATTTTAGTTCTTTTATTTCTCCAGAAAGGGCTTTTATATCTCTCGAGAGGGTTTCTCTAATATCTTCCATGCCTTTTTCGAGCCCGGCTAGAACCTTGAGAATTGTCATTCTGAACTCTAGATCTGACATATTACTGATGTCTGTATTGATTAGGTCCCTAGCCTTCGGTACTGCCTCTTGTTCTTTTTTTTGTGTTGAATTTTTACGTCTTGTCATTTTGTCCAGATAAGACTAAATGAAAGGGCAAGTAAAATACTAAAAGGGTGGCAACAACCCCAGGAAAATATGCTTTAACCAAATTAGAAGAGATCCAAAATCGTGAGTGGGGAGAAAGGGGATAAAAAGAGGTTCAAAAAGGAAGAAAGAAAAAAAAAAAAGAAAAGAAAAAAAGAAAAAAGAAAAGAAAAGAAAAAAAAAGAAAAGAAAAGAATTTTTACAAAAAGAATACACCTTTCAGAAAGTGGTTGTTTTTCTGTTTCCAGAATTGCTGTTTTTCTTCTCTTCGATCTGCCGATGGATTTTCAGGTGTTTGCAATCTTTAGATAAGCTATCTAGCTGATCTCCGGCTAGCTGAAGCAGTCTCAGCTTGCTACTTCTCCGCCATCTTGACTCCTCCTCCACAAAGTGAGTATTTTAAAGCAAAAGAGCCTGTTGGGAATATTGTTTTATAAAATAGTGGGGTTTTTTATTAACTTTTTAAAATTCAATTAGTTAACATATAGTGTACCATTAGTTTCAAATGTAGATTTCAATTATTCATCCATAGCATATAATAGCTAATGCTCAGTACTTACTGTTATAGCTTCTTGAAAGCAGAATTTTAACCCCCTGAGCCACCCAGGCGGCCTTGAAAGCAGAATTTTAGATCATATTTTCTGATTACTTCCATGTAGTACAACACTTTCCTGCTAGCAACCTTCAAAACATAGTGTTTGTTAGAGGAATTTCTTTAATAATAAATAAATAGGAATTTATTTAAATTTATAAATTTATAAAATAAATAGGAATTTATTTAAATTTATTTAAATATTGCACACTGTTTCATTGTTTATAAATAAGGTGATGATATTATAGCCATTATTTGGTAGCACTGATATATCACTTTCTTTTTACTTCTCAGTGCATTCTCTTTGCACTAAATAGATATATATTTTAAAAGAATCTGAATCGGTGGCAAACTTTTAAAAAACCCTATACAGTAAAGTTTATCAATTTAAGTAATCTCAATTATCTTCCTCAATTGTGATAGTATATCCTTCTATCTAGGCCAGATATTGTATGAGGGATTTGAAGAGACATATTTTTCTAAATTTCACTTTTCTCATCTGCAATATGCTGATCATGATCCTACAATAAAATACTTACATTTTTTGATGAAAATTAATTTATTTATTTTAATATTTTATTTATTTATCAGAGAGGGTGGGCGAGAGAGCAAGCACAGGCAGACAGAATGGCAGGCAGAGGCAGAGGGAGAAGCAGGCTCCCGGCCGAGCGAGGAGCCCGATGCGGGACTCGATCCCAGGACGCTGGGATCATGACCTGAGCCAAAGGCAGCTGCTTAACCAACTGAGCCACCCAAGTGTCCCTTTTGATGAAACTTTAATCTGTATAAACAATATATTGGCTGTAATGCGTGGTTCATGGAAAACATCTTATTTAATTATAAGCAACAACATTATTAGAAATTAAGTAAATGTGTCTATAATATTTAAAGCTTTAACACATAATTCCAGTGCTTTGCCTTATTTTCTCAAATCCCTTTACCACTTTCACTGACAGAGTCAAATGTACTTTTTCTACTAGTAGCCAGCTCTTTGTCTTTTGTCAGAAAGATGCCCTTGTGAATTATTTATAATAGAGATATTAGCAATAATAATAATAATAATAATAAATAGCAAAGAAAATGTTAAAAAAGTTTTCTTAACTAATTAGGGTTCTTAGACATCAATTAGAGGAACCACCTTTGGAAAGCAAATTAATCTGCAAGACATTACCAGAATTAACAAGTCAGTCAGATACAGGGTTGTCCGCAGACTGAAAGGAGAAGGAAAAGGACTAGGTTTGGAAAATAGGTAAGGACAGTGAAAAAAATGATCAAATTTTTTGGTCAAAATAAATTCTTAGGTGTCCTTTCAATGGAGTCCTGGGTATTATGTAGCAGGAACTCTGGAGATTATCTCAATCCATTGGAGTCACCCCGTTTATTAGCTTGCTATTGACAAAGTTATTTACAAACTCTAGAGCAAGAGGTCATAATGTAGAAAACTGATGGTAATGCACAAGATTCTTGTTAACAATAATGCAAATTAGTGATTTTTCATTAGAAAACATAAATTCTATATCCCAAATTATGGGCCCAGAGCACTTCTGCTGCACAACTCTGCTTATATCCCAAATAACCATGTGAACTAGTTTTAATATCTGCTTCTCTTATTAAATTTGAATAAAAATTCTTGACACAAGTATTTTATAATTGTGTGATAATCATGCATTTAATTTCTTGGAGAACAAAACACCTTAGAAGAGAAATGGAAAAAAATTTCAACACCTTCATTTTAAGATTATATAGACAAATGGTCATGAAATTGGTAAGATATGTAAGACTTGAACAAAATTATCAACTAACTAGATATGCTTGATATTACAGAACACTCCCAACAACCGCAGACTACATATATCTTAAGCCATGATTTTCTTTGCAAAGGTCAACATTGATAATGTTCTAGTCATACCTCCGTGTACCAGTCAAGAAGTAGCATATTTCTTGAAAGACACAGCTATCAAAGCTCCATTGAGAAACCATAAAGATGGAGAAGGGATTTGCAAATTATATATCTGATAATGGACATCTACTCTGATTATTAAAAAATGAATAAAAATAAAATACCTTACTAATAACCAAACAGAGTATCCAATTTTACATGTGAAGAAAATTATTGTAGAGACATGGATGGCTTATAAGCACATGACAAATTTCTCAACATTTAGACATTAAAGAAATACAAATTAAAATCATAATGAGACATGCTTACATATCTATTAGAATGGCTAAAATTATAAAGGCTAATTGTACTTCGTCTGAGCTAGATTGAGAAGCTACAAAAAATCTAAACTGTTGTTGGCATATATCATGATACCACCACTTTGGAAAATAGTTTGAAAATTTTTTTAAATGCAAAATATGTTGCAGTTACACGAATAGCCATTTTACTACTAGGCATTTAACCAAGAGAAACAAACCCTATGTTCGTACAAGGACTTGTATATGAATTTCATAGCAGCTTTATTTTTAAGAATTGAAAACAGGGGAAATGTTCATCAATGTCCATCAATAGAGCAAAGACCAATTATGATCTATTCATTAAAGAGATTACTATTCAACATCAAAATGAACTATTTACATTTGGAGATTCTCAAAGTAATGGTGCTGAGTAAAGAAAAGCCAGGCAATAAATAGTATATACTGTGTGATTCCATGACTATAAAAAAATCTAGAAAATACAAATTTATATTTAGTCACAGACATCAAATATATTGGTGTGATTTTAGTGCCTTCTTCTGTGCTCCCATAGCTTCCTACACTTGGATCTCAGAGCATTTGTTACACCATGTGAAAATATGAACTCTTTTTCTTTATTCTGTCTTACAAGAAAAAGAATCCTTGAATATTTATGGACATTTGAACTCTCAGTTATTAGCAGAAATTCTATCACACAGTAAGTTTCCAAATATAAAAGCTAGAGTTTTACAATGACTTCTAAGCTTTTACATGATCTAGCCACTCATTTAACCTCTGTGACCTCTTTCCCTGCTACTCTTCAGTCCCTCACAGTGGCCTCCTTGCTATTCCTCAGATATGCCAGGCACGATCCAACCTTATGGCCTTCAAGATGGCCAATAGCCAATTCCTTTGTCTGGAGTGACCTTATTGCTTCTAGTTCTGGGCAAATTTATCACCTTTCCATACCTTTGTTCAATTGTCAGCTTCATTGTAACTACCCTGATCTTCCCATTAAAATTTTTAACTCCCCATCCCCTGCCTAGTAACCTTGATTTTTCTCACCCTGATCGAATTTTTCTTTTTCCCCATTGTACTCATCATTTTTGAATACACTATGCAAATTTTATTAAGGTTTATAGCTTTTAATTGTCTCACCCATTAAAATAAAATTTCTACAAAGCCAAGTATTTCATTTACCAGTGTAGTCTGAAGTCATATCTGCCATATAATAGGTTCAGTAGACAATTGGTAAATTTCAGAAAAAATTAATGTTGAGAGTATACTGAATTTCATAAGTCATTTCAATATTTTTTTCCAAAAATAAACTATGTAAAACGTACCTTAAATTTACTTTCGAAACATTTTATAGCATATAATGGACAAAATAAGACAAAATAAGACAAAAAACAACAAAATAAGACAAAAGCCTTAAAGAAACAATCATAAATAACCATTTCAAACCTACTTAAAAATTACATAATACCACACTCCTAGATCCTCTCTGAATGCTCTAAAATAACCCTTCAAAGGAAATACGTTTTTAAAAATAACAGATTTTTTGGCAAATAATTTAATAAAATAAAAGTTTCATTCATCTATGTAGATCATAAAAATGTTTTTAATAAGCATGAAATTATAACTCTGAAGTGTGCTAAAATGAAACCACCTGCTAAGGGTGAGAGAACAAAAATAAACATCATTTTTCCAAAGAGGAATTTATTACCTTTGAATCAAAGCATGTGGATTTGTTCAAACTGGCAATAAAGGAATATGGAAACACAATCCATAGAAAGTCATATTTTAGATTTCTAAAAGACTTCATAGTAAAGAGTATATATTTTTGAAATGCTACATAATGATACATAATGACAAGATGACAGGTTGTGACAAATAGCATTTTAAAAGCTCTACTCATAATGGATCGGAAGGTGTCATTTCCCTATAATTTTATATATGTCATTAATTTAATATATCTTGATACAACACATTACCAAACAGATATTCATCAAAGACTAAATCATTTTTTCATTTTTAATGGAACATAATAATTTGAACCTACATCTATTAATCATTTTTTTTTTTCGATCTAACATTTATACTCTCGCTAAACATTTTATCAGTTGTCGACAAAATTTTAAAAAAATAGGAGAAAAAAGTTATGTTTGGAAAAGTAGCTTTTCTTTCAAATTTGCATTTAAATGAAAATATTTGCTGATATTTTCAAAACTTTAAATGTAATTTTATATATATCTGACCTATCAGATGATGATATAAAATTTTTGGAGAAAATATGACATATTTTTTTGATCTTGGTTGAAGGTATTAATAAAGAGCAACTGTTTGTATTATTTGTATTGTGATATCATAGTTAATAAACATGAATATCTGGTATAAAATATGTTTTTTTAAAAAACTTTATTTATTTCCGTGACAGAGATCACAGGAAGGCAAAGAGGCAGGCAGAGAGAGAGGAATGGAAGCAGGCTCCGTGCTCTGAAGTGAGCCTGGAATCAATCCCAGGAACCTGGAATCATCACCTGAGCCGAAGGCAGAGATTTTAACCCACTGAGCCACCCAGGCGCCCTAAAATATGTTTTTTTTTTATATAGAATTATAGTTCTTGCCAAAATATGGAACTAACTGGAACTGAATGCCTCCTTCAAAGTCAGCTCTGGAGAAATTATGCAAGTGTAATATGGAACTATTTCAGATATGAACCAAAAACAAAGAAAGGATGATAAATTCCTTAAAAGACTCAAAGTTGCTCTTGACTGGTATGTTTCAAGCTCTATTCCTGGTTTGAGGACAGGTTTTAACAGACCTGTCACTGTAGAAATCAGCTGGATGTTTAGAGGCTATCAGAACTGTACAAAAACCTTGAATGGGTAAAGACTTGAAAATTCTTTAGAGAGATTAGCTCCCTAAGGCATTATTCATCCACACATTTTCCTCCAAACAATTAAGACTGATGGAAGAGGGGCACCTGAGGGGCTCTCTCATCACGTGGGTGGTGGGTTAAGCCTCTACCTTCATCTCAAGTCATGGTCTCTGGGTCCTGGGATCCAGCCCCACATCAGGCTCTGCTCAAAAGGAAGACTGCTTCCCTCCCTGCTTGCCTGTCTCTCTGCTTACTTGTGATCTCTCTCTCTCTCTCTGTCCAATAAATAAATAAAATCTTTAAAAAAAGGCTGATGGATGCTAAATTATGAAAACTGCTCCCTCCAAATGATGCTTCTTCATAACGATTTAAGAATTTAAAATTGAAACTTGATCGTAGGATTTATCTTATAGAATAACATCAAGTGATGGCAGTTATTATTAGTTCTGAAGTATTTGTGATTCTGAATTATTGGCCACATTAGTAAATTTATTTTTAATAAAGTATTATTTAATATATAATAATATATAATATATTATGTATAACATATATAATATATATAATAAATTCATTCCTTTATTTATTATTTATTTTTATTATTATTATTATGTATTTATTTATTAACTCAAACACAAGAAAATGAATGACCTGATTGAAAAATTGGCAAGGACTGGAACAGATACTTCACTGAAGAAGATATTGAGATGGCAATAATGATATGAAAAGATGCTGTGATGATCCACGGCATGTCTATTTAAGGAATTGTAAATTAAAAGAACAATGAGGGGCTCCTGGATGGCTCAGTGGGTTAAGCCGCTGCCTTTGGCTCAGGTCATGATCTCAGGGTCCTGGGATCGAGTTCCACCTTGGGCTCTCTGCTCAGCAGGAGCCTGCTTCCCTTTCTCTCTCTCTCTGACTGCCTCTCTGTCTTCTTGTGATCTCTCTCTGTCAAATAAATAAATAAAATCTTTTTAATAAATAAATAAAACAATGATATGTCACTACACATCTATTAGAATGGCTAAAATCCAAAATACTGACAACATAAAATGCTTTTGACGATGAGGTACAAGAGAAACTCTCATTCATTCTGGTGAGAACACTAAAATGGTGCTACCCCTTTGGAAGACAGTTGGGCAGTTTCTTACAAACTAAACATATTCTTACCATGTGATCCAGCAATCGTGCTCCTTGGTACTCACCCAAAAGAGCGAAAACTTTGTGTACACAGAATCCTGCATATAAACCTGTGTTTGTAACAGCTTTACCCATCAGTGCCAAGAGTTGGAAGTAGCTAAGATGTCCTTCAGGAGGAGAATGGATAGATAAACTGTGGTCCTTTGACAATGGGATATGATTCAGCGATAAAGAGAAATGGCTATCAAGCAATGAAAAGGCATGGAACAAACTTAAAATCCGTCATAATAAGTGAAAGAAGTCAATTTGAAAAAGCTTCATGTTTCAAGGTTCCAACTATATGACCTTCTAGAAAAGGCAGAACTATGCAAATGGTATAAAGGTCAGCGGTTTGTAGCAGTTAGGAGAGGAGGAGGATGAACAGGCAGAGCACAGAGGATTTTTAGGCCAGTGAAAATGTTCTGTATGATATGTATGATATTTTAGATATATATCGCTACACAGTTGTCAAAATGCATAAGATACTATACCAAGAGTGAACTCTATGAGAAAAGGTTTTTTAAAGATTTTATTTATTTATATGAAAGGCATCATAGCAGGCAGAGAGGCAGGCAGGGAAAGCAGGGGTTGGGGGAAAGCAGGCTCCCTGCCAAGCAGAGAGTCTGGTCTGGGGCTCGATCCCAGGACCGTGAGATTATGACCTGAGCCGAAGGCAGAAGCCATAACCCACTGAGCCACCCTGGTGCCCCACCAAGAGTGAACTCTAATGTAAATTTTGGACTTTGGGGTGATAATGATGTGTCAGTGTAGGGTCAGTGAGCGTGAAAAATTATCACCGTGGTACAGGATGTTGATAATGGGGAAGGCTGTGTTTATGTGGGGAACGGGAATTTTACTTTGATCCCCAAACTACTCTAAAAAATGCAGTCTGTTAAAAAAAACTTTATAATGCAGTATAATACAAAACAAGAATGCATATCAAGAGAGAAATAATGTTTAAAGGGAACGAAGAACTTCAGTAATGTGTACCTAGGGATTTTGATTGCACATTTGTAGGAAGTTCACATTGTCATTAGCAATTGTTTATCTGTGAAGTAGAAGTAACATAAAGAGTGATGAAAACTCAAAAACGCAACACTAAAAAAATGCCATCTATGGGCTCTTAAAAAATGGAACAAAATTTGCTTGGCTTTTTAAGCGTTGTGGGGAATGAAGGGACAGAATTAAAATTCAGCTCTAAAAGATTGGATAATATGTTTCTACAAAGAAGGCTCCTCTGAGTAACATAGAAATGAACATGGTAGCAGAAAGTGGAAAAAAGGTTACATCTCTTGGGAGCTCACGTTCTCTGAAACCCTGTCACTTAGTGGAGACAGTAACTGTTCGATGAATAGCAAATGGTAGTCTTTCAGATTCCCGGGATTTTCACTAAGAATCGTGAATGGATTTTTTAAAAAATATGTAAAGAATGTCTACAGTGCAAGTACCTGCAAATAACTGACATTTTGGAGAGAATATTTTAATCAGCAGAGAAGGTAAAAATGAAAAAAAGTTCCACAATCAGAGTAAACATATGGGATTAAAAATAAAAGATAAAAAAAAATTTTTTTAAAGGACTTTTTTTTTTAAAGGACTTTAAACAAAAGTCCTTTTAAAGAGACAGTTGGCTATTTAAACCAAAAGTACAACTCACTGTAAACAATGAGAGTTTTCGCTGCCGGGACAGTTTTGTTGCAGAAACAGCTGAGAGCACTCAGGTCAGACAGAGCCAAGGGCTGGAGAGATTTTTAAAATTACAAAAACCGAACCAAATCAAACCAAAACAAAAATCAAAACCAATGGCCAAGATTTCAAGTTTGGTACTAAAGGTATGACATTCTCCTAAGTCATGCGAGAGACTTGATCAATATATTTATATATTTATATTTGGAGAAGAAGGAACTATTTGATGCAGCAAAACCTCGTTGATTAAAAATTACCAGATATGGGGGCTCCTATGTGGCTCAGGGGTTTAGGCATCTGCCTTCGGCTCAGGTCATGATTTCAGGGTCCTGGGATGGAGCCCCACATCGGGATCTCTGCTCATCGGGGAGCCTGCTTCCCCCCCGCCCCTTCTCTGCCTGCCTCTCTACCTACTGGTGATCTGTCAAATGGGTAAATAAGATCGTTAAAAAAAATTACTAGGTGTGTATATTCGAGGGTATGGGAAGGAAAATGATTTCACCTGATCTGACTAGGAAGTGGTTGAAGCCTGAATTAAAGTGCTACAAAAAGAGTAAAGCCCTGGGAAATATATGGGGAAAAAATCCCTAGAAAAACAGCAATAATAACTGGCTGCTCTTTATTGATCCAGATCCTGCGGTAGGCAAAGAAGAGCTGGTTTTAGCCAGAGGATGATCTCCGTTTGTCTTCATGATCTGGCATTTCCTGCAAGCCAGGCATGGGGCTCTGCACTAGAGCCGCAAATGCTGGGGGGCCCTCACTGTCCCTTTTCTCTTCTCAGCGGGACAACGGGCATGTCCATGGTGCAGTGTGACAGGCTTCACCACAGGGAGATAAAAGACTGCCAAGGGTAGGTTGGAGCTGGCAAAAGCCACGTAGGAACAGATTTTCAGGGGAGGTGATAGACAAGGGCAAAGCGAAGAATGAGGATGAGTGTGTCAAGTTTCAAAGTGCCAGGAGGCAGCACAGTGCATTCAGGAAACTAGAGCAAGTTCATGACAATGGACAGCTGATCTGGCAGCACCACCTGGGGATGGAGGCTGAGCCCCGGGGTTAACGCTGGGGGTGAGATGGTTTGTATACTATGCTGAGGAGGTGAGGTACTACACTGTGGGGGCACAGGGAGCTACCGGAGGATTTCAAATATCAGAATCGTAACCATAATAGTGTATTTAATTGCATCCTAGCTTTCATCAAGGATAAGATGCACTACAGTTTATGATCGACTAAGAGAGAAATGCTCTCAGTTAAACTAGGATATGTTATCAAGTGCAAGGTGAGTGCCACCGTAAGAGATATTAAAATGTGTGGGAGGACAAATCTTAGACAAGTAAATTGTGGTACTAGAATAATTAAAAAAAGGTCGAACACTTGGATCAACTAAAAAAGTGATTATTGCTTACCATGTGCCCCAAACTATATTAAGTCTTAGAAGAAGAGACGTTCTCATCTTGATGCCCGCAGCTGTTAGACCCAAGGTACAGAGGGCAGTAGCCAACGACCAGCAGGCCCCAAGTGCCATGTGCAGACTCTAAGAGCAACTGCCTTTGAGAGAGGAAACGGTTGAGACTGGGCTTTCTGAGGTAGAGAATTATTAGCTGGGAATGTAGGAAAATTGACACAGAATCGGAATTGATGCCCCTACATGACAGAGTGGGTGAAACTTCCCTTCTCAGAGATCGTGAGGCTCCTCAGAAATGTATTTTTCATTTTGGACGGAACATTCAGGATAAATATGATCTGTTCGAGTTCCTGATTCTCTCATTAGGACTGTTTCTTAGGCTTCACTGGCACAAGAAAAGGGTTTTGATAGTCCAGGGTAAATCCTGACAGAAGCAAAGCACTGTATCTATGAAAAACTAACCACTCAGAAGAGAACAACAGATAAAAGGCCAGGCCGACCTGACCCTGCAGGATAGGTCAGGTTGGTCCGGCAACAGGGGTAGAGGGGAAGTGCCCATCTCCTGCTAGAAGAGCTAGAGAAGACCCCTTCCGGAGAGACCACCAGGAGAGGAGATCAGTAGGTGCTGCTGATGAAGAATATTTTAATCAGCAGAGAAGTTCAAAATGACAAAGTTCCAGGATCAGAGTAAACATATGGGATTAAAAAATTAAAAAAAAGATTTTTTTGAAAGGACTTTTTTTTTTAAACGACTTAAAACAAAAGTCCTTTTTACGAGACAGTTGGCTGTTTAAACCAAAAGTACAACTCACTGAGAGAATTGCCGCATTATTTATTGGAGTAGAAAGGACCTGGAATGTAGAAAGACCCATTCTGCAGAGAGGAAAAAATAGAATCAATAACAGGCCTCATGCCTTGCACAGCCTGTGGCTAGAATCCGTGCCTCATGAGACCCTGTGCTAGAAGGCCGCTAGAACCATCTCAACTATGATAGTCTTTCTTGGAAGCCAAAAAGTGTTTGCCTAGTTAAGAACAGGGTAACAATCAGTCACGTTATGTTATAATGATTATAGATATCTTTAAAAGCCTTGTCAAGTTCGTTTTTGAGTAACCCTCACCCCACCGTTAGAGAAATTTATCTGTGGTTCACCTCTTTGAAATACCTCATTGTTTTTCCACATTTACCATAGCCAAAAAAAAAAAAAAAGCTTTTTATTAACAAAGTGTTCAGAAGGGGGCGCCACTGTAAACAATGAGAGTTTTCCCAGCTGGGACAGTTTTGTTGCAGAAACAGTTGAAAGCACTCAGGTCAGACAGAGCCAAGGGCTGGAGGGATTTTTAAAATTACAAAAACCGAACCGAATAAAACCAAAAAAAAAATCAAAACCAATGGCCAAGATTTCAAGTTTGCTACTAAAGGTTTGACATTCTCCTAAGACATGAGAGTGACTTGATCAATATATTTATATATTTATATTTGAAAAAGAAGGAACTACTTGATGCAGCAAATCCTCGTTGATTAAAAATTACCAGATATGGGGGCTCCTGGGTGGCTCAGTGGTTTAGGCCTCTGCCTTCGGCTCAGGTCATGATTTCAGGGTCCTGGGATGGAGCCCAACATCAGGCACTCTAATAAGCGGGGAGCCTGCTTCCCCCGCCCCTGCCTGCCTCTCTACCTACTTGTGATCTCTCAAATGGGTAAATAAGATCGTTGAAAAAAAAATTACTAGGTGTGTATATTCGAGGGTATGGGAAGGAAAATGATTTCACCTGATCTGACTAGGAAGTGGTTGAAGCCTGAATTAAAGTGCTATAAAAAGAGTAAAGCCCTGGGAAATATATGGGGAAAAAATCCCTAGAAAAACAGCAATAATAACTGGCTGCTCTTTATTGATCCAGATCCTGCGGTAGGCAAAGAAGAGCTGGTTTTAGCCAGAGGATGATCTCCGTTTGTCTTCATGATCTGGCATTTCCTGCAAGCCAGGCATGGGGCTCTGCACTAGAGCCGCAAATGCTGGGGGGCCCTCACTGTCCCTTTTCTCTTCTCAGCGGGACAACGGGCATGTCCATGGTGCAGTGTGACAGGCTTTACCACAGGGAGATAAAAGACTGCCAAGGGTAGGTTGGAGCTGGCAAAAGCCACGTAGGAACAGATTTTCAGGGGAGGTGATAGACAAGGGCAAAGCGAAGAATGAGGATGAGTGTGTCAAGTTTCAAAGTGCCAGGAGGCAGCACAGTGCATTCGGGAAACTACAGCAAGTTCATGACAACGGACAGCTGATCTGGCAGCATCACCTGGGGATGGAGGCTGAGCCCCAGGGTTAACACTGGGGGTGAGATGGTTTGTATACTATGCCGAGGAGGTGAGGTACTACACTGTGGGGGCACAGGGAGCTACCGGAGGATTTCAAATATCAGAATCGTAACCATAATAGAGTATTTAATTGCATCCTAGCTTTTATCAAGTGTATGATGGACTATAGTTTATGTTCGACTAAGAAAGAGAAATGCTGTCAGTTAAAGTAGGATATGTCATCAAGTGCAAGGTGAATGCCTCCGTCAGAGATATTAAAATGGGCGGGAGAACAAATCTTAGACAAGTAAATTGTGGTACTAGAATAATTAAAATAAGGTCGAACACTTGGATCAACTAAAAAAGTGATTATTGCTTACCATGTGCCCCAAACTATATTAAGTCTTAGAACAAGAGACGTTCTCATCTTGATGCCCGCAGCTGTTAGACCCAAGGTACAGAGGGCAGTAGCCAACGACCAGCAGGCCCCAAGTGCTATGTGCAGACTCTAAGAGCAACTGCCTTTGAGAGAGGAAACGGTTGAGATTGGGCTTTCTGAGGTAGAGAATTACTAGCTGGGAAAGTAGGAAAATTGACACAGAATCGGAATTGATGCCCCTACATGACAGAGTTGGTGAAACGTCCTTTCTCTGAGATCTTGAGGCTCCTCAGAAATGTATTTTTCATTTTGGACGGAACATTCAGGATAAATATGATCTGTTCGAGTTCCTGGTTCTCTCATTAGGACTGTTTCTTAGGCTTCACTGGCACAAGAAGGCAGCCAGAGTGACCTTTCGAAGACCTATTAGTTCCTGGCATTTGTCTCCATAGAAATCTACACTGATATTCTAACAAATTCTCAGTCCTCCAAAGGCATCCATAATCCTCCCATCCGTCTCTTCCTACCCTTCCAATTGACTGATGCCTGTTCTGCCCTGTCTTTCTGCCCTTCAACCACGCTGCCTCCCTCTTCCTGTGGAGACCCCTCATGGTGCCTGCCTCCAAGCACAGGTGATTCTCATTGATGGGAAGACCCTCTTCCTCTCCCCTGTCTCCCCACTCCAGTTACTCCCACTTATTCGTGAGCTCACAAGCCCCATGGTACACACTCTCCATGCAGCCTGCTCTCTCTTTTCTAGCACTGGCCTCCGTTTCTAGCTGTGGTTGTGTCACGGATGCCCCTCCCCAGCCTGCCTCCAAGCTCTCCGTCCGTTTAGCTCCAACACCTGACACAGTGCCTGGCACGTAGTAAGCCCTGGCTAGCTTCTAAGAGTTACTTCCAAATGTAGGCAGAAAAAGCTTTTCCTGGTTTGACATTTTAGAGACTTATTCGTCAAGTTAGATGTGTTCACTGACTTTACCTTGTAAAATAAAAAAAAAAAAAAAGGACCTCTGTATCGCTTCGCATCTAACGAAGGCACATGTATACTATTAGACCACATTATGAGCTTAATGGAAGGAGACAAGATTTTTTCGCTAAAAAAAATGTGTAAGACTGTTGAGGTCACGTGGGAGGAAATAGTCCTTTTGTTGGAGCATTGCTATCTTACTCTATCACAGCCACTAATAAAAATCTGACACGGGGTGAGTCAGAATTGTCTGTCAGAGATGAGTTAGATCTGGCTCATGTTCCTACAGACATGAAAGCCAGGAACAAAGAAGCAGGCTTTGAAAGCCTGGGTTGAGGAGGCGGTGTAGTTCACTGTGATGAACTAAGCGCCCAGTGCCACCGGCAGACATGCGGGACTGTGTCCTTTGTTCTGGGGTCCATCTTGCACCATGTGGTGAGGCAGAAGTTGGGAGCAGCTCAGGACAAGACCCGGCGGCATCTTACCTCTCCCACCCTCCTGTGGGCTCCAGTGGGCTGCAATGTAGAAAGACCCTGGAATGTAGAAAGACCCATTCTGCGGAGGAAAAAATAGAATCACTAACAGGCCTCATGCCTTGCACAGCCAGTGGCTAGAATCCCTGCCTCATGAGACCCTGTGCTAGAAGGCCAATAGAACCATCTCAACTATGTTAGTCTTTCTTGGAAGCCAACAAGTGTTTGCCCAGTTCAGAACACGGAAACAATCAGTCACGTTATGTTATAATGATTGTCGATATCTTTAAAAGCCTTGTCAAGTTCTTTTTGAGTAACCCTCACCTCACCCTTAGACAAATTTGTCTGTGGTTCACCTCTTTGAAATACCTCATTGTTGTTCCACATTTAAGACACAATGAAGAAAAAAAAATTGACAATGAGTTCCAGATTTTAAAAATCACTTGCCATTCAATCCAAATTGTGAGTTTGATTGGTTACCGAACACTTTATAGTGCACCCCCGGTAATTTTACAGAGTTTATTTTTTTCTTATTCTGTCTTGCAATGCAGAGAAAGCTAACTAATTTAAAATAAACTTCCGTTAATTTTGATTGTTATAAACTTAAAATTGATTATTTTCCATATATAGAGTTTAAAATGTTCACAATTTACATTAAATATATATTCTGTGAATACCTTGGAAAAATTATACTGAAAATTGAAATTAAAATGATGTTGTATATAGCTGCAAGAAGCCACCTGTCCCATTTCATCTTACTATATAAGTTGTGTCAGGTAATTTATAAAATCCCTACTGCATAACAAATCTACTTTTTGTTGGAATGGGTAGTAATGTTTGTTCTTATTTCTAAATAAGAGTTGGTCTATGAGTGCATCTGCCACTTATTTTTCCTAAGTGGCTTCATGGTCTTGAACTGAGAAAGCTCAGAACATTAAACATCAAAATAATATAATTTGACATAATTAGACATCAAGGAAATGCAATTAAAATGACACTGAGATATCACTACACACTTATCAGAATGGCTAAAATAAAATATAATGACAAGACCAAAAGAAAAAAATTACCATTTGATGATACACAATGGCAAGTTGTACCATAACTTAACCATCTCAGACTAGTGTAGTGTTAAATTTGTTTTTCTAAGCAATGTTTTGGGTCACTTACCACTTTTCAAGGATTTAAAGTGCTATCATTTTACTGAAAACTGTGAAATTTGGTCAGATTTAAATTTCAATTTATGTTAAAACATTCTGTAAACTGTGTTAAACTTTGACATTTGTTCCCTCTGTTCAGTGAATAACACTATATCATATTTTGAAAAATACACTAATTTTCATTTTGAAAAATATCCCTTTTTCCTCTTATGGTAATTATTAATATGAATTAATAGTAGAATTTGATATGGTTCCATATGACCATAAATACTTTATTGTATATTATCAAATTTAATAATGAATATAATGTACTTCTTTGGACAATTTTTAAAGACCAGTCTACTCTTAAAAAAAAAAATGGAGACGCACTTCTTCAGTTCACACAAATTTCATTTTATTATATATAACCTCAGATAAATTTCAACAAATCATAATTTATTAAAATTATGTCTACTTAAAAATCTCATAGAAGGGTTAAACCATCAAAAATAAAAATAAACACACACAACACACACACATCACCCACGTATTGGCAAATCACAATTGCTGTAACAATATATTAGACATTCCACAGTTAAGGGCTATCAAAATTTCCATCAGTGACAAGAAGATTTGTATCCAAATGGACTGATTTTCCAGAATCCAAGAAAAAGTCTCCTAGGGTTTATTTAAAGAGAAATATTGGAACAAATACTTCTTAAATTTAGGAAATTCAGAACATACGATTAAAGAATATTTGCAGTGCAGACTCTATTCAATCCTTCCTTCAAAATGTGCCTTTGAGTACATAATTCTGTTTTCTCTATCTAAATTGAGCTGTCCTCCAAGGAAGTTTTCTAAAATGTGTGTCTCTGTGTGATAAATGTTCTAGACCTAACATGCTTCATTGTATTTCTACTGTGCTCTCAAATTTAATCAATAATTTTGCTTGATGTATAATATCTAGTTTCAAATATCTTTTCTATCTCTACAAACACCCAGCTGTCTCCTTTATATGCTATTATTGTTGAGAATTCTGCTGTCAGTATTATTCTTGTACATTTTAGGTGATCTGTTCTTCTCTTGGACATCATTTATGCTCTTCTCTGTTTTTGATATTCTTAAAACACAGCATAATATATATGAGTGTTTTTTAAAATATTTTATTTATTTATCAGAGAGAGAGAGAGGGAAGAGAACGAGCACAGGAAGACAGAATGGCAGGCAGAGGCAGAGTGAGAAGCAGGCTCCCTGCTGAGCAAGGAGCCCAATGTGGGACTCGATCCCAGGACGCTGGGATCATGACCTGAGCCGAAGGCAGCGGCTTAACCAACTGAGCCACCCAGGCGTCCCTATGTGAGTGTTTTTTTTTTTTAAAGATTTTATTTATTTACTTGACAGAGAGAAATCACAAGTAGTTGGAGATGCAGGCAGACAGAGAGAGAGGAGGAAGCAGGCTCTCCGCTGAGCAGAGACCCCCACTTGGGACTCGATCCAAGGACCCTGAGATCATGACCTGAGCCAAAGGCAGCGGCTTAACCCACTAAGCCACCCAGGCGCCCTGTATGAGGGTTTTTTGTGTGTGTGGCTTTTGTTTTGTTTTGTTTCTGATTTCTCATGTTTGGCATCATTTTAAGTCTGGTATCTTTTATCTTTCTTTAATTCTCCAAAATTTATCTCAGTACTTATTTAAATATTTTCTTTATTTTTTTTCTCTTCTGCTGCATTTGGGCAGAAGTCATTAATTTGTTTGTTTGTTTGTTTGTTTTTCCCAACTCACTTATTCATTTTACAGCTATATTCATCTTAGTCTCCATTTATTGTATTCTTTATTTCATCAATTTTCACTTAATTTATATTCACAGTATAGTATCTTTCTTTTCTTTGTATATGTATATCATTATTTTATCATATACATTTAAGCTATTTTTTAAAATATTTTATTTATATATTTGACAGTGAGAAAAAAAAGTAGGCAGAGAGGCGGGCAGAGAGAGAGAGGAAGAGAAGCAGGCTACCTGCTGAGCAGAAAGCCTGATGTGGGGCTTGATCCCAGGACCCTGAGATCATGACTTGAACCGAAGGCAGCGTCTTAACCCACTGAGCCACCCAGGTGCCCCTTTTAAGCTATTTTTTAAAAGTACAGTCATTCTTTTTTTTTTTTTTAAGATTTTATTTATTTATTTATTTGACAGAGAGAGATCACAAGTAGATGGAGGGCAGGCAGAGAGAGAGAGAGCAGCAGACTCCCTGCTGAGCAAAGAGCCTGATGCAGGTTTTGATCCCAGGACCCTGAGATCATGACCTGAGCTGAAGGCAGTGGCTTAATCCACTGAGCCACCTAGTCGCCCCTAAGCTATTTTTTAAATTCCTGTTCCAATAACACTTGGATTGCCATATAAATTTAACCACATCATCTTTTTTAGGTCAGTAATTGTATTTTTATGTGCATAGTTATTTTGGTCCATGAGTTCAGCTCCTCTTAGGATCATCAAATCTTTGTAAAGTCTGGGTATGCTAAGATTTTCTAAGCAACAATAAAATACATTGAAACCTGGTAGCTTAATTATAATAATGTTTTCTTCCTCAATCATTCACAATAGCATTACATTCTGAGTAGCTTCCTTCTATTTTGCAGCTATAGTGTTGGGAAAAACTTGAATTGTGATATCACTGTGATAATGTGAATTAGTCAGGGTTTTTCAGAGAATCGGGAAGAGAAAAAAAAAAAAGGAAGATATTCTCCAGGGCCAACTCTAGAGTGACTATTAAAACATCTGTCCAAATTCAATTGAACAAAACTCAGAAATGCCATCTCCAGTGAAATACAAAGAAGATTATATATAGTTCTGGGCACACACATCTCATTTGACCCAATGATGTAGATCAATGAAAGACTGAAGGCCAATCACCAGTCCATGGGAGAATTTAAAAATAAATTTACTAATGAGGCCAAGAATTCAGAATCACAAATACTTCAGATCTATTAATAACTGCCTTCACTTGATGTTATTCTGTAACATAAATCCTAAGATCAAGTTTCAATTTTAAATTCTTACAATTTTAAATTCTTAAATCCGGGGCGCCTGGGTGGCTCAGTGGGTTAAGCCTCTGCCTTCGGTTCAGGTCATGATCCCAGGTGCCTGGGATCAAGTCCCGCGTCCGACTCTGCTCAGCGGGGAGGCTGCTTCCCTCCTCTCTCTCTCTGCCTGCCTCTCTGCCTACTTGTGATATCTGTCTGTCAAATACATAAATAAGATCTTAAAAAGGAAAAAAAAACCTTTAAATTCTTAAATCCTTATGAAGAAGCATCATTTGGAGGGAGCAGTTTTCATAATTTATCATCCATCAACCTTTTTTTAAGATTTTATTTATTTATTGGACACAGAGAGAGAGAGAGAGTGAGAGAGAGAGATTACAAGTAAGCAGAGAGGCAGGCAAGCAGGGAGGGAAGCAGTCTTCCTTTTGAGCAGAGCCCGATGTGGGGCTGGATCCCAGGACCCAGAGACCATGACTTGAGATGAAGGCAGAGGCTTAACCCACCACCCACGTGATGAGAGAGCCCCTCAGGTGCCCCTCATCCATCAGACTTAATTGTTTGGAGGAAAATGTGTGGATGAAAAATGCCTTAGGGAGCTAATCTCTCTAAAGAATTTTCAAGTCTTTACCCATTCAAGGTTTTTGTACAGTTCTGATAGCCTCTAAACATCCAGCTGATTTCTACAGTGACAGGTCTGTTAAAACCTGTCCTCAAAACAGGAATAGGGCTTGAAACATACCAGTCAAGAGCAACTTTGAGTCTTTTAAGGAATTTATCATCCTTTCTTTGTTTTTGGTTCATATCTGAAATAGTTCCATATTACACTTGCATAATTTCTCCAGAGCTGACTTTGAAGGAGGCATTCAGTTGCAACTAGTTCCATATTTTGGCAAGAACTATAATTCTATATAAAAAAAGAACATATTTTAGAGCGACTGGGTGGCTCAATGGGTTGAAATCTCTGCCTTCGGCTCAGGTTATGATTCCAGGTTCCTGGGATTCAGTCCCACAATGGCTCTCTTCTCAGCAGGGAGCCTGCTTCCATTCCTCTCTCTCTGCTTGCCTCTCTGCCTTCCTGTGATCTCTGTCAAGGAAATAAATAAAAATTTTAAAAAAACATATTTTATTCCAATTATTCATGTTTATCAACTAAGACATCACAATACAAATAATACAAACAGTTGCTCTTTATTAATACCTTCAACCAAGATCAAAAAAATATGTCATATTTTCTCCAAAAATTTTATATCATCTGATAGGTCAGATATATATAAAATTACATTTAAAGTTTTGAAAATATCAGCAAATATTTTCATTTAAATGCAAATTTCAAAGAAAATCTACTTTTCCAAACACGACTTTTTATCCTATTTTTTTTTTAATTTTGTCGACAACTGATAAATTGTTTGCGAGACTATAAACGTTAGATCGAAAAAATGATTAATAGATGTAGGTTCAAAATATTATGTTCCATTAAAAATGATTTAGTTTTTGATGAACATCTGTTCGGTAATATGTTGTATCCAGATACAGTAAATTAAAGACATATATGAAATTATAGGGAAATGACACCTTCCGTTCCATTATGAGTACAGCTTTTAAAATGGTCTCATGAGGCAGGGATTCTAGCCACTGGCTGTGGAAGGCATGAGGCCTGTTAGTGATTCGATTTTTTCCTCTGCAGAATGGGTCTTTCTACATTCCAGGTCCTTTCTACCCCAATAAATAATGCGGCGATTCTCTCAGTGAGTTGTACTTTTGGTTTAAACAGCCAACTGTCTCTTAAAAAGGACTTTTGTTTAAATTCCTTTTAAAAAAAATGTCTTTGAAAAAAATCTTTTTTTTTTCTATTTTTTAATCCCATATGTTTACTCTGATCCTGGAACTTTGTCATTTTGAACTTCTCTGCTGATTAAAATATTCTTCACCATCAGCACCTACTGCTCTCCTCTCCTGGTGGGTCTCCGGAAGGAGTCTTCTCTAGCTCTTCTAGCAGGAGGATGACACTTACCCTCTACCCCTGTTGCCGGACCAACCTGACCTATCCTGCAGGGTCAGGTCGGCCTGGCCTTTTCTCTGTTGTTCTCTTCTGAGTGGTTATTTTTTCATAGATACCGTGCTTTGCTTTTGTCAGGATTTACCCTGGACTATCAAAACCCCTTTCTTGTGGCAGTGAAGCCTAAGAAACAGTCTTGATGAGGGAACCAGGAACTCGAACAGATCATATTTATCCTGAAGGTTCCGTCCAAAATGAAAAATACATTTCTGAGGAGCCTCACGATCTCTGAGAAGGGAAGTTTCACCCACTCTGTCATGTAGGGGCATCAATTCCGATTCTGTGTCAATTTTCCTACTTTCCCAGCTAATAATTCTCTAGCTCAGAAAGCCCACTCTCAACCGTTTCCTCTCTCAAAGGCAGTTGCTCTTAGAGTCTGCACATGGCACTTGGGGCCTGCTGGTCGTTGGCTACTGCCCTCTGTACCTTGGGTCTAACAGCTGCGGGGCATCAAGATGAGAACGTCTCTTCTTCTAAGACTTAATATAGTTTGGGGCACATGGTAAGCAATAATCACTTTTTTAGTTGATCCAAGTGTTCGACCTTTTTTTAATTATTCTAGTACCACAATTTACTTGTGTAAGATTTGTCCTCCCGCCCATTTTAATATCTCTTACGGTGGCACTCACCTTGCACTTGATGACATATCCTAGTTTAACTGAGAGCATTTCTCTCTTAGTCGATCATAAACTGTAGTGCATCTTACCCTTGATGGAAACTAGGATGCAATTAAATACTCTATTATGGTTACGATTCTGATATTTGAAATCCTCCGGTAGCTCCCTGTGCCCCCACAGTGTAGTACCCTACCTCCTCGGCATGGTATACAAACCATCTCACCCCCAGTGTTAACCCCGGGGCTCAGCCTCCATCCCCAGGTGATGCTGCCAGATCAGCTGTCCGTTGTCATGAACTTACTGTAGTTTCCCGAATGCACTGTGCTGTCCTGGCACTTTGAAACTTGACACACTCATCCTCATTCTTAGCTTTGCCCTTGTCTATCACCTCCCCTGAAAATCTGTTCCTAAGTGGCTTTTGCCAGCTCCAACCTACCCTTGGCAGTCTTTTATCTCCCTGTGGTAAAGCCTGTCACACTGCACCATGGACATGCCCGTTGTCCCGCTGAGAAGAGAAAAGGGACTGTGAGGGCTCCCCAGCATTTGCAGCTCTAGTGTAGAGCCCCATTGCTGGCTTGCTCGAAATGCCTGATCATGAAGACAAACGGTGATCATCCTCTGGCTAAAAGCAGCTCTTATTGCCTACCGCAGGATCTGGATCAATAAAGAGCAGCCAGTTATTATTGCTGTTTTTCTGGGGATTTTTTTCCCCATATATTTCCCAGGTCTTTACTCTTTTTATAGCACTTTAATTCAGGCTTCAACTACTTCCTAGTCAGATCAGGTGAAATCTTTTTCCTTCCCATACCCTCGATGTATTTCACACCTAGTAATTCTTTTTTTAACGATCTTATTTACCCATTTGAGAGATCACAAGTAGGTAGAGAGGCAGGCAGAGAGAGGGGGGGAAGCAGGCTCCCCGCTGAGCAGAGAGCCCGATGTGGGGCTCCATCCCAGGACCCTGAAATCATGACCTGAGCCGAAGGCAGAGGCCTAAACCACTGAGCCACCCAGGAGCCACCATATCTCGTAATTTTTAATCAACGTGGATATGCTGCATCAAATAGTTCCTTCTTCTTCAAATATAAATATATAAATATATTGATCAAGTCACGCGCATGTCTTAGGAGAATGTCATACCTTTAGTAGCAAACTTGAAATCTTGGCCTTTGTTTTTGATTTTTGTTTTGGTTTGATTTGGTTCGGTTTTTGTAATTTTAAAAATCCCTCCAGCCCTTGGCTCTGTCTGACCTGAGTGCTTTCAGCTGTTTCTGCAAAAAAATTGTCCTGGCAGCGAAAACTCTCATTGTTTACAGTGGCGCCCCCTTCTGAACACTTTGTTAATAAAAAGTCTTTTTTTTTTTTTTTTTTTTTTTTGGCTATGGTATTGTGGAACAACAATGAGGTATTTCAAAGAGGTGAACCACAGATATACTTCTCTAAGGGTGGGGTGAGGGTTACTCAAAAAGGAACTTGACAAGGCTTTTAGATATCGACAATCATTATAACATAACGTGACTGATTGTTACCCTGCTCTTAGCTGGGCAAACACTTGTTGGCTTCCACAAAGACTAACATAGTTGAGATGGTTCTAGCGGCCTTCTAGCACAGGGTCTCATGAGGCAGAATTCTAGCCACTGGCTGTGCAAGGCATGAGGCCTGTTAGTGATTCTATTTTTTCCTCTGCAGAATGGGTCTTTCTACATTCCAGGTCCTTTCTACTCCAATAAATAATGCGGCGATTCTCTCAGTGAGTTGTACTTTTGGTTTAAACAGCCAACTGTCTCTTAAAAAGGAGTTTTGTTTAAATTACTTTTTAAAAAAAAAAGTCCTTTGAAAAAATCATTTTTTTAATTTTCTATTTTGTAATCCCATATGTTTACTCTGATCCTGGAACTTTGTCATTTTGACCTTCTCTGCTGATTAAAATATTCTTCATCCCATCCCCAAACATTGTAAGGGCCAGCTCCACCTCATGGAATACCACCTGCTCTCCCTTAGATAGTGTGCTGTTGCTTTAATAAACCTGCCTTCTGCTTTCACTTTGGGCATTGATCTCTAATTCTCACGTGCCACCAATAAAAATAATGATGGTTTACCGTTACAATTCATAGAAAAGGAGGTACAGGGAAATTGAATAAAGGAAATAACAAAGTAGGTTCATAAGTCAATCTTCTTTGTGAAAATATTAACCTGAAAGTGCGTTTCTGCCACCTCTCTCCTGTTTGATATGATAAAGAATGACCACGATACATGAATTATAGTTCGGGGTTTTGAAAAGCATAATAGCTTTATACCAACACTTGAGCTTTTATTTATTTATTTATTTATTTATTTATTGCTAACAAGATAGCTGGATTTGATATGCGGTTCCCTACAACCAACCTCATAAGTAATTCCATCTTCATGAGAAGTCAGAAAGATGCACAAACCAAACCTCAAAATAGATTCAAACAGAAAATACTCTTTAAAAAATTTCCCTTCCTGGGGCACCCGAGTGGCTCAGTGAGTTTGGCTCACTGGGCCTTTGCGTTCAGCTCAGGTCATGATCCTAGGGTCCTGGGATTGAGCCCCATGTCTGGCTCTCTGCTCAGCAGGGAGCCTGCTTCCACTTCTCTCTCTGCCTGCTCTCTGCCTACTTGTGATCTCTGTCTGTCAAATAAATAAATAAAATCTTTAAAAAAATTTCCCTTGGGCACCTGGGTGACAGAGTGAGTTAAAGCCTCTGCCTTCGGCTCAGGTCATGATTCTAGAGTCCTGGGATCGAGGCCCACATCAGGCTCACTCCTCACCAGGGAGCCCGTTTCTTCCTCTCTCTCTGCCTGCCTCTCTTCCTACTTGTGATCTCTATCAAATCAATAAATAAAATCTTTAAAAATAAAATTCCCTTGCTATCAGAAGCAGACCAAACCACTAACAAATTCCCCAAAAAGCTTCATCGAAAAGGTTGTATTTTCTTCAGACACCCAGCAGGACCTTCTTCTCTGGGCCTGGTATTTCTTCAATGGCCTATTCCAGAGAATAAGACACTAAACTACTGAGCGCCAAGGGCCTCAGAACCTTTGTGAGAGGCACAAAGCACGCCTCTGGTCACCAAGAGTGTATGTAAACGTTTGCTGCTTTTCTGTATTTTTCAAAGCTGAGTTTTTAGCTGGAGGCCGCTAAGTGTGCCAAGACAGACAAGGATTATTGAAAACCCTGAAGAGAGTGCAATTGCATTTAAATTGCCTGTAACCTTCGTGTAATAGATTTATGATTGATGATAGATTTAGTTAAAATATAACTGTTTTACATATTTATTCTTAGTAAACGATTTCAACCTATGCTCATTTAAGTTAAGTTGGTGCATAATCCCTTTTCTATTAAACCATAGTGCAAGGACCCATGCAGCACTTCCGCGAGAACCCCAAGCTCTTTTTCTAGAATGGCCATATGCGTATGTATCAGTCGTCCTCTTTTTACTCGATTTGTGGAGCACCTACCATGGAGGTCATGTATTAACCAATAACCAAAAAACAAACAAAAAACCCAAACATCCAGGTCGAAGTGATTCGCGGGTGCCATCATGCAATGGCGGACCCTGCCTGGAGACTAGGAGACTGCTCAAACAGATCCAGGGCAGGCATCTCAGCCCAGGCCTGTGCTGGGGAAGCTGGTTCCAGGCTTTGGGCACAATCAGGAAGCCAGCGAAGTGACCCGAGAGTGCAGCCCGGGTTTAGGGCTGATGATCTTTTTGCAGCCAGGCAGAGCGCGGACACCCACTTGGGGAGCCAGGCTAGGAGGCCGCTCAGCGCCGGCGCCGGCCACGCTCGCAGGCCCCCCGGGCTTCGCCGGCGCCCTTGACCCGGGCTCATGCCTCAGGACGGAGGGGAAGGAGGGGCGAGGGTGGGGCCGCCCGGAGAAGGGGCTTTGTTAATTGCGGAATCCGGAAGTGAGCTCGCGGAGGACGCGGCTGAGAGTCTGAGAGGAGGTGGAGGGGCTGGCGGAGGAGGGGTGCGCAGCGCCGCGGTGCTGTGCTGCGTCCCAGTCCGCACTGCAGGACCCCGGCACTCCCGAGCTCCAAACCCAGCCCCTGAGGCCGCGCTGTGTCGCTCCCGTGGCCCGCTGCCCCGCCCCGCCCCATGAGTTCTCTGGACGACCCTCTGGGAGCAGGTGAAGTGACACCGCACCGCGCAGCGCCCTCACCTGGAGCAGAAAGCGCGGGCCGCGAGCTCGCGGGGGTATCGGGACCCAGCCTCCCCCGATTCCCGGGGCAGCGGGGCCACCCCGGACGACGAGCCGCACCAGGGTCCCCACGGGGTCCGGCCGGTGCCCCCCGCCAGCAAACGCAATAGCCCCCATCGTTTGGCACCCCCACGCGCGGGTGCCGAGGACCCCCTTCCCTCATCCCGTGCCGTGGCCCTGCCACTTTTGTTCTGGACTTGGGATCCCAGGTGGAAACTAGTCCCTCAGACCTCCCTGGCAGCAAGGAGCTCAGGGAGGGATTCTCAGGTTTTCCTCCCCGCCCTGGCTCTTCCTCACTCCACATTCACATGCCTTCTAGCATCCCTTTCCTCTCCTCATTGTCACTTTTATTAAATGGTTTTGTTCTGCATGTTGACCCGCAGAGCGATTTCATGAATGAATATACAGGAAACTGAGTCGGAACCCACCTGTGAGAGCCCACCTGTGGAGGCCTTTCATTAGAATGGTCTCTGGTTCTAGCCTCAGTTCAGAATACTGCGTGTACCTGAGGACTGAGTCCAGATGTTTCTTTCATCTCTGACTTGAATTTGAAATCCTAACGTCACTATGACCTGGGAAGCCGAGGTCCACAGCATCTTCATCTGAAATTCCACTAGAGCTCCCATTTACCTAGTGCCCAGCCTGAATCTGTTTTCCACTACTGTCAGGGTTCTAGAAGTTCATGCACTGCCCACCACTGACAGTAGGGGCATCTCTCTGTCCAGATTTTCCCTTTACATAAGGAGGTCAGTTACAGGAGATTAGGGCCCACTCTAACGACCTCACTGTAATGTGATTGCATCTGTAAGGACTCTAGTTCTAAATAAGGTCACATTCTGTGGTACCTGAGATAAGGACAGCAGCAAGGTTTCTGGGGGAAACGGAGGTCAGCTCTTAACAGTCCACTCTCTGGCTCCCCAAATTTGTGTCCTTCCCGTGTGCAAAATACCTTCACCCAATGCCCTCCAAAGCACTAATCATCCCAGAATCAACTCAAAATCTGAAATCTCATCTGTCCTCCTCCACTCAAAGACCCAGATCTCACCCAGACCATGGGACCTGAGGACTGCATCCAGAAGCCACAATCTCCTGGTAAACCTGCCCATCAGGTCCTGACATCACCCTCATTCGTCCCAGCAGCCGAGGGCCTACAGTTCCCACAGACAGTTTCTCAGAGGAAGTTTGAAGACCACCTCAGAGGACGTTCTTTGGGAGTGAATGAAGAGGGAAGGGGGTCAGAGCCTCCTGCCATTCCCAGGGCACCCAGAACCCAGAGAGTGAGGCCTTGGGTGCTTTCTAGTGACAGATTCAAGGCAATTCTTTGACTTTGGGACTTCAGAGTTAACTTAGTTTTCATTTGTGATTATTATTTTTGTGTGGGGGCCATAGCTTTTCTTTTGACCTATGGCTGTTTTCACTCCCGGTTCTGAAGAAGCCCCTAACTCCTAATCCTGTTGAGGACTCCGAAAGCTCTCAGAGCAGCAGTACTGGGGGACAGTGTGGACACATGGTTTGGTTTCTCCTCTGGCCTGATTCTGCGGCAGCCCCGCTCTGTCCTCCTCAGACTTCAGAGCAATAGCTGAATAAGTGGAGAAAGGACCAGGGGGTCAGGAAGGTGGCCACCGAAGAGTGACTTCTCTGGAGGGTGGCTGAGCTAGCCAGTGAGCCTGTTAGTCTAGCTCTGCCTGCAGTCTGGATGGAGCTGAACAGGGGCCAGGGAAGGGGAGGAGGAGCAGAGAGCGGGGACAAAGGGACCAAAGAGGAGATTCAGAGGAAGGGAAGTATTTGGGAGGAGAGAAGAAACTCTAGAAGACAGGCATGTAAGAAAGGAAAAGGGATGAAGTAGGCATCAGGAAAGGGCACCACCAGGGAAGGAGAGAGGGGAAGGGAAGAGGGAGGGAGGGAGGAAAGGGGAAAGGAAGAAGGGAGGAGTCAGCAAGCCAGGGCTCCCCCTGCATCTGAAGAAGAGGTGGATGGTCCAGCTTGTCAAACAGGGTGCTTACCCTTTGGTCCCAGTTTCTGCTCCCAGTGCTACTGGGCTTTGCAAGGAAGGCAGGCTGTCCCCAGGGACCCACTGGAGCCCACTGGAGCCCACAGGAGGGTGGGAGAGGTAAGATGTCACCGGGTCCTGTCCTGAGATGCTCCCAGCTGCTAGCCTCACCACATGGTGCAAGAGGGACCCCAGAACAAAAAAAGGACACAGGCCCGCATGTCTGTGGGTGGCCCTGGGCACTTAGCTCCTTGCAGTGAACCACACCACCTCCTCAACCCAGGCTTTCAAAGCCTGCTTCTTCGTTCCTGGCTTTCATGTCTGTAGGAACATGAGCCAGATCTAACTCATCTCCGACAGACAATTCTGACTCACCCCGTGTCAGATTTTTATTAGTGGCTGTGATAGAGTAAGATAGCAATGCTCCAACAAAAGGACTATTTCCTCCCACGTGACCTCAAGAGTCTTACACATTTTCTTAACGAAAAAACCTTGTCTCCTTTCATTAAGCCCATATCGTGGTCTAATAGTATACATGTGCCTTTGTTAGATTCGAAGCGATACAGAGGTCCTTTTTTTTTTTTAAATTTTACAAAGTAAAGTCAGTGAACACATCTAACTTGACGAATAAGTCTCTAAAATGTCAAACCAGGCAAAGCATTTTCTGCCTACAGTTTGGAGCCTACGTGGTGACATTTTTAAAATGCTTTCCGTCCCTCAGTGAGGCTCTTAGAAGCTAGCCAGGGCTTACTACATGCCAGGCACTGTGTCAGGTGTTGGAGCTAATCGGACGGAGAGCTTGGAGGCAGGCTGGGTAGGGACATCCGTGACACAACCACAGCTAGAAACGGAGGCCAGTGCTAGAAAAGAGAGAGCAGGCTGCATGGAAAGTGTGTACCATGGGGCTTGTGAGCTCACGAATAAGTGGGAGTAACTGGAGTGGGGAGACAGGGGAGAGGAAGAGGGTCTTCCCATCAATGGGAATCACCTGTGCTTGGAGGCAGGCATCATGAGGGGTCTCCACAGGAAGAGGGAGGCAGCGTGGTTGAAGGGCAGAAAGACAGGGCAGAACAGGCATCAGTCAATTGGAAGGGTAGGAAGAGACAGATGGGAGGATTATGGATGCCTTTGGAGGACTGAGAATTTATGAGAAGATTAGTGCAGATTTCTATGGAGACAAATGCCAGGAACTGATAGGTCTTCGAAAGGTCACTCTGGCTGCCTTTTGGCAAAGGGGTTGGTAAAAGGCACATGCAGGTGGGAGGTGAGTGCAGGGAATCAGGCAAGGGAGCATGGGAACTTGGTCTGGGGGTATATAAGGGAAAATAGCCTTTAATGAGTTCCACAAATTGGCACCAGCTGTAGCTTCATTACAGCGCTGGAAGGGGTAGGTGGGTGTGTCCTGGAGGGTACAGAAATTACATGAGAAAGGGAAGTCTTTTTAGATCTTTTTTCCAACTAGAGGAACTCTCACCTTATTGATAGAATTCCAGAGTGGGAACGGATGGACATGAGGACATCTTTGAAGACATATCTGCACTCTTATGTTCATTATAAAATTATTAACTCTAAGCAAGAGATGGAAATAACTTCAGTATCCATTAATGGATGAATGAATAAAATAAGTATGGTAAATATATACTATGGAATACTACTGAACCATGAAAAATTAAGAAATACTGCCATTTACAACAGCATGGATGGATCTTGAAGGTATTATACTAAGTGAAATATTTCAAAGATTTTATATATTTTTTTTAATTTATGTATTATGATATCACTTACATACAGAATCTGAAGAAAAAGCAAACTAATGGAAACTTAGAGTTGAGTTGACAAGAGGTGAACCTGGGGTCGAATAAGGTGGTCAAAGGGTACAAACTTGCAACTATAATATGAAAAAGTTCTGGGGATCTAATGTACAGCATGATGATCATAGTTAATAATATATACATCCATTTTTATTGTGCTTCCCTTTATTAAACTTTGCATATATCACATTCTTACAAGTTGAAAGTTTATAGCAATCTTGTATAAAATAGGTCTGCTGCCACCATTATTCTAACACAACATTTGTTCATTTTGTGTCTCTCTGTCACATGTTGGTAATTCTTGCAATATTTCAAGATTTTTCATTATTATTGTATTTGTTATGGTGATCTGTGATCAGTAATTATGACCCACTGAAAACTCAGAACTAGTTTACTTAAGGTATATACATTGTTTTTCCTTAAAGACATAATGCTTTTGAACAGTACAGTATAGTGTTTATTTTTTATATGCACTGGGAAACATAATTTTTTATTTGCACTGGGAAACCAAAAAAAAATAATAATAATTTGACTTAGTTTATTGAGTTAATCACTTTATTGAGGCGGTCTGGAACAAAACCCACAAGACCTCTGAAGTTTATCTCTACTGTACTATATACATAAAAGTTGCTAAGAGAGTAGATCTTAAAATTCCTTACCATACATGCATAAAAAACAGTGGCAACTATATGAGATAGTAGATGTATTAACATTTTTATGTAGATTATATTGCAATACAGATGTATGCCAATTTATCAAATTGTACAAAATTTACACAATGTTAAAAGTTTGCAATGTTATAAGAAATCATTTCTTATATTTACAAATTATAATATGTCGATTATTTTTCAATAAAGCTGGAAAAAACTTTTTGTAGAATTAATCTATTTTTCAAAAAAGGAAGTAAGGAAGTAGAAACTGCAACTAACTCTGAAATAATAGAATATAAAATCCATTTTAGTTATAGACACTGTGACAAAAACTATTACTTAGTTTACAATGAAGGAGTACTTAGGAAGCATGAAGGATGGTCTATAAATAAGGCTGAAAGAGCTCAGTTATAAGGTTTACATTTAAAATCTTCTTTTGAAATACTAAACTGATCACCCATTTTTCCAAACATAAATGTCTTAACTGCATGAATTTATTTCATACAACTCTATAATCTAGTTTCATAAGAAAGCAGCATGCAAATTTTGAATAAGACAGACTTGCTTAAGTTTCTTTATGTTCAACAGTAAAGGATACTTCCCTCAAAAAAAGAAAAATCAGCATATTTATTATAATTATTATTCATAATTTGATTCATATTGAATTAGGGAATATATATCCTCAGAGGGGGTAAAGTAAAATGAAATTTATTTTGGTAAATGTGTCTATGAATAGTCAATACAATGCCTCAATATAAATGAATATTATCATTTTGAACAATTTAATTACTACTATTAGAATTATTATAAGTATAAAAATAGCTATCATTTTAGCATGGAATATGAGACTCTCATGCTCCATGCTTCATTACATCCACACAACAACTCTGCATAATAAGTATTATCATCACCATTTCATGGGTGAAAAAACTGAGGCTAACACATTTAGATAACTGGTTTATGATTACATAGCTAGTAAAGATGCATCACACTAATTTAGGCTTTATGATTTCAGAATTGTACTCTTTCCACTGCACATTCTATTACTCTGTAAATACTTGGCTTGTTTTCATTTAGTTCTTTAATTTTATTCATGTGGTGATGGCTTAAAGCTTCATTTAAAGGAAGCTTAATAAATTCATTTAACCAAAAGCTCCCAAGAATTAAAAATGTCATGGATATCATTAGTTAATGGGTAACTATATATTTTCCACTCTAGTGAGATAACAATCAGAGTGTTTTTCTAAGTTTTAGTCTCTGAGTGTTCCAAAGGACTTTGTTAAAATAGAAATATTTAGACAAAGGTGATCAAAAGTCTGGATCAGGTCACCTTAAGATAAATATTAGGAAACTGAGGAAACAAATGGAGATTTGAACACTGAGCTATGATATAATGAATGGTTTGAAGTATTTATTAGAGCATAGAAAAGCCCTTTAAAGCCTTGTCTTAGCCTAGCATTGCAGCTTCTGGTATATCTGTCTATCTATCATCTACCTACCTATCTATCTATCTATCTATCTAGATATAAATTTGAAAACTTTTTCAACTTAAAGATTTTGAGAAATAGAACATAATTAGCACCATAGAAGATCTGTTTATGATAACAACCTAGCCCCTCCTCCCAGTTTGTTAATATTCTCTCTTATTTAATGTAACATTGTGCAAATATACCACTACTGATCTGCCATTATGAATGAAATAACTATAATCATCTGTTTGCATATCCTGGTGAAAATATTCATTTAGTTCCATGTTGTATTTCTAGGAATGGACCAAATTTTTTTTTAATTTTTAAGTTTTCTAAATATTGTCCAACTTACCTCATATGTTTTTATTATGTGCACTGTCATTCCTTCACATTCTTGCAAGACATTTTCACTGTTGCCCAATATGGTAAGTGTGTAATAGTATGTCATTCTAGGTTTTAATTTATTTTTAATTTAATTTAATTTAATTCCAGATTCATAATAAAGATAAACAGTTTTTATATATGAGTGGCCATTTGGATTACCCTTTCTGTAAAGTACATGCTCAAATCTTTTGATATCTTAACATTGTGTCATACTGACTTCTTGAATAGTAGATTTTATGAATGAACTTTTAGCTGTGTAGGTCTTCTCTATTTTATTTTGAACTTGTTTTCATTTCAAAATCTTTATATTTATTTTCATAATCTGCTTTTATTTTGCTTTGTCTATTATCTATCTATCTATCTATCTATCTATCTATTTGCAAGCAAGAGAGAGCGAGCAAGTGAGAGCGCAGGGAGGGATAGAAAAGGAAGGGAAAAGAATCTTAAGCAGGCTCCAGGCTCAGCACAGAGCCCAACTCTGGGCTCTATTTCACATCCCTGACATCATGACCTGAGCCAAAATGAAAGAAACAAAATAAAATTAAGGTGTTAAAAAAAAAAAAAAAAAGGAAAAAGAATTGGAGGTTTAATTAAGTGAGCCACCCAGGCACCCCTGTGGTATCTTAAATTAGCTGTCATATCTTTAAATTTCTAGAGTATCCATTTAATTCATTTATAAAATCTTTCTCAATATCATTTTTAGTTTCAGTTTTTTGTTCAATTTGCTTCCCCTCTCATTTTTTGAGCAGAGTAATCAAGCCATTTTACAATCTTTATTGATCATTTTCACATCATACTTAATCCCATTTCTCTATCAAATCTTGATAATGGTTTTTCTTTGTTTGCTTTGTTACATTTTGCTATGTTAAAGGCATTATATTTGAAACTCTTATTGAGAAGGGATAATTAAGAGCTATAATAATGGTATGGTCCTCCTTGGCAGGATTTTCTCTTATATCTGAAACTCTACAAGAAAATCATGTTCCAAATTCAGTGATTGACTTTCTCAGTTTACACAGAAGGCAAGGTAGGCTATAGTCTTATTTCTGCTTCTCCTTGTGCTTTGGGGATCTCAACTTAAATTTGGGTTGTACCAAAGTTTTCAAATTTGATTGCTGCTGGATTTTGATTTTTGTTTCTCTAGTATCAAGTGTCTATTAAAAACACAGCTCAGTGTGTTTTAGCAGTATCAAATGCTCTCATAGCTAAAATGGCTTCAGGCATATATCTCTAGACTCTCATTGTGTTTCGTATTTTGGCCCAGTAATCCCTCACTTATTTTTATAATCATTCTGATATTTTTAACTTTAAAAGCTATTTTGTCTGGATTTTTAAGTTGTCTTAAGTAGGAGTTTTTAGATCACCATTACTATAAGCAACAACAAATATACATGAAAATATCTGCAGTAGTTTATCACATCTTTCTGGCTTTGAACTTCCATAAGCCGGGGCATCCTTCTCTAATCACTTAGGCAAACTCCAATTTACCCTTTAAAACAACACAAGAATTGCTTCATTTAAGAACATGTTCAGGGATGACTCTTCCCCACTGTTCTTTTTTTTTTTTTTTAATTTTGTATTTTTTATAAACATATATTTTTATCCCCAGGGGTACAGGGGTACAGGTCTGTGAATCACCAGGTTTACACACTTCACAGCACTGCTTCCCCACTGTTCTTACCAACATTCCCACACACTCCTTGCTACCCGCACCTTGTTTATGAACTTTCATTAGGTATATCAGCGTCACCAGAATTTTGCTCTATTGTATTTTTGTCCTTTAGAGCTTTAATTAAATATTAATTCCATAGAAAGTCTGTCCCTTTTCTTTCAAACCTGGGTTAGTTATTTCTTCTCATTCTTTGTCAGAAGCTACTTTATTAGACAAACTTACAGCTGTATTGTGACTTTGGAGCCTTTACAGTTTTTTGACTGGAAAAATCACCCATCCCTGAGATTTTTACGCAGCTTCCTAGCTGATATTATTCAGAAATCTGTTCAACACAGACTTTTTCAGGGAGGCCCTTTCGGACCACTCAGTTACAAAACCTCTTCTCAATCACTGCTCTTTCTAAAATGTGCTTATTTAGTTCAAATATGCATCACTATTAAAGAAAAACCAGTACGATTTTTTTCTTTTTAAAGTTGGCTTACCTATTACCTATCTCTCCCATTAAAATGATTCCTCTGGGCTGGGGTTTTGTTGTGCTCATCTTAGGCCAGGCACTCAATAAATTGTCTCTGAATGATGGAATTGTTTGACTCCCTTGCTAGATTCTCAACTTCATGAGGCCAAGGATTGTTCTATTCAGTCCTTCTTTATCCTCAATGTCTGTTATATTGCAGTCACTTACGTGACTAATGGGAAAAATCACAGAAAGAAAGAGTTAAAACTACAGAAAAACCCCGTAGGTTCAATAACACAAAGCTTTCTAAAATTATTTAGCCCAAGAATTGAATACTGGCTGCACTTTTGATTTTTTTTAAATGGTATTGAATTTAATTTAAATGGAAATACTTGAATGGTAGAATAATAAAAATAAAATTATAAAAGCAACTTGCTCCTTAAAGTAAGAATTATATAGGGCATCTCTTCTAGAAGCAAAATTTTCAAATGTCAAACATCTGAAAGCATAGAAGGAGAAGTAAGAGTGTGAATTGTGTACTTCAATGCTCTTTTCTTTATATTCAGCAAACAGCTTCATTCACACCTTTCCAGTTTTTTCAACTCTTTTGACAAAGCCTTCAGAGGAGTTACTGCTGATGACCACCATCACAGCCTGACAGGAGAAATTTTATAAAGAAAAATAATAGCATGTTTTTCCCAAATTGTTAAGGATATGGTGAAGCTCTGTCGGATTCAAAGGAGGAATGTGCAATTCCATGCTATATATAATAATAACTTCTTATAATAGTGGCTTTGCAATTTTTCAGATATATCCATTTACTGAAACCACTATCAAATAAACAAAAACAAACAAATTAACAGGGGTTCGAGACAGGAATTATCTAATCTAAAAATAGCACATGTTCACAGAATACACAACACATATCCCAAGTACTACTATAGGTTTCAAGTAATAGTCAAAACAATAGTAAACATGATTCAGACCCTACCAGTCAAATCATAAATGGGACCTTAACTGTAAATCCTTATCTTTAGATCAAAGCGGGTAATTGGGTACTGAAGATACATTATAGAACTAATATGTTATAGAACTCCTCTGAAATGAGTCATTTATTCCATCACTTTTCCTGCACAGCTGCTGACCCATGTTTTGGTTCCTGGAAATAGCTGCTACCCTGTCATACTTCTTAAAAGCACATATATTGATAACTCTACTCATCCTCCATTCCTCTGTGACTGTCACTGTGTTAAAATGTGGAGTCAGCTGACTCACTTGTGGTGGTAATAAAGTAGATGAGTTTGCAAAGTATTTTGTTATTTCTAAAAATGCAAAAACCAAATTACATTGAAACCATAAGGGGTGTTTCAGGGAGAGCTGTAGGATGTGGTTTCTTGTGTCATCCACAGAGATTAGCTCCAACACATATTTAAACTCTCCTCTAGGAGCAACCTTAGTGGTAAAACAAGAAGATAAACAGATGTACACACACCCCGCATAAAATTATCACTTATGTTTGGCTTCCTAGTCTCCTCGTGTTACTTATTTATCTTAACTTCTCTCTGAAATCAGGGAACACAGAATCTCAATCAGTTGACATTTTTCTACTGAATTACCCAATAGTCTGATCATACCCCTAAGACTTTTTAAAATTATTTCACTCATAATCCCAAATCTGCTTTGCTTTCTCATCTTAGTACACTGTAATTTGATTTCAAAATGAGGACAGTTGTCAGTAATGCCACATTCATTAATCTATTTTACAATTCCATGTACTTAGAACTATGAAAATAAGTTAATAACATCCATTCCAATAAGCCACCCTAAATTTATTCTCATGAAACAAGACCTCAAGAAAGAGAATTCAAAATCATCCATGTATTTGCAATTTATTGCAATAAAGCCTTTATCAATAGACGTCCCTGTGCACATGGTGGTCAAATTGCTGGTGAAAACCAGCCAGATCTATTACAAGCTTTCTCATGGCTTCTAGGTAACCCAAGTGAGCCTTTATTGATACTGGGAAGGGATAAAGCAGGGAAGGGATAAACAGTGATGTAAGAATTGGCTAGACAAAAGTAATGACTCTCATTACAGAGTGAGTATTTTAAAGCAAAAGAGACTGTTGGGAATATTGTTTTATAAAATAGTGGGTTTTTTTAATTAACTTTTTAAAATTCAATTAGTTAACGTATAGTGTCCCATTAGTTTCAAACGTAGATTTCAGTTATTCATCCATAGCATATAATAGCTAATGCTCAGTACTTACTGTTATAGCTTCTTGAAATCAGAATTTTAACCCCCTGAGCCACCCAGGCGCGCTTGAAAGCAGAATTTTAGATCTTATTTTCTGATTATTTCCATGTAGTACAACACTTTCCTGCTAGCAACCTTCAAAACATACTGTTTGTTAGAGGAATCTCTTTAATAATAAATAAATAGGAATTTATTTAAATTCATAAATGTATAAAATAAATAGGAAATTATTTCAATTTATTTAAATATTGCACACTGTTTCATTGTTCATAAATAAGGTGATGATTTTATAGCCATTAGTTGGTAGCACTGATATATCACTTTCTTTTTACTTCTCAGTGCATTCTCTTTGCACAAAATAGATACATATTTTAAAAGAATCTGAATCTGTGGCAAACTTTAAAAAAACCCTATACAGTAAAGTTTATCATTTTAAGTAATCTCAATTATGTTCCTCAATTGTGATAGTATATCCTTCTATCCAGGCCAGATATTGTATGAGGGATTTGAAGAGACATACTTTTCTAAATTTCACTTTTCTCAATTGAAAAATGCTGATCATGATCCTACAATAAAATACTTACATTTTTTGATGAAAATTAATTTATTTATTTTAAGATTTTATTTATTTATCAGAGAGAGTGGGCGAGAGAGCAAGCACAGGCAGACAGAATGGCAGGCAGAGGCAGAGGGAGAAGCAGGCTCCCGGCCGAGCAAGGAGCCCGATGCGGGACTCGATCCCAGGATGCTGGGATCATGACCTGAGCCAAAGGCAGCTGCTTAACCAACTGAGCCACCCAGGCGTCCCTTTTGATGAAAATTTAATCTGTATAAACAATATATTTGCTGTAATGCGTGGTTCATGGAAAACATCTTATTTAATTATAAGCAACAACAGTATTAGAAATTAAGTAAATGTGTCTATAATATTTAAAGCTTTAACACATAATTCCAGTGCTTTGCCATATTTTCTCAAATCCCTTTACCACTTTCACTGACAGAGTCTAATGTACTTTTTCTACTAGTAGCCAGCTCTTTGTCTTTGTCAGAAAGATGCCCTTGTGAATTATTTATAATAGAGATATTAGCAATAATAATAATAATAAATAACAATGGAAATGTTTAAAAAGTTTTCTTTACTAATTAGTGTTCTTAGACATCAATTAGAGGAACCACCTTTGGAAAGCAAATTAATCTGCAAGACATTACCAGAATTAACAAGTCAGTCAGATACAGGGTTGTCCGCAGACTGAAAGGTGAAGCAAAAGGACTAGGTTTGGAAAATAGGTAAGGACAGTGAAAAAAATGATCAAATTTTTGGGCAAAATAAATTCTTAGGTGTCCTTTCAATGGAGTCCTGGGCATTATGTAGCAGAAACTCTCGAGATTATCTCAATCCATTGGAGTCACCCCGTTTATTAGCTTGCTATTGACAAAGTTATTTACAAACTGTAGAGCAAGAGGTTATAATGTAGAAAACTGATGGTAATGTCCAAGATTCTTCTTAACAATAATGCAAGTTAGTGATTTTTCATTAGAAAACATAAATTCTATATCCCAAATTATGGGCCCAGAGCACTTCTGCTGCACAACTCTGCTTATATCCCAAATAATCATGTGAACTAGTTTTAATATCTGCTTCCCTTATTACTTTTTGAATAAAAATTTCTGACACAAGTATTTTATAATTGTGTGATAATCATGCACTTAATTTCTTGGAGAACAAAACACACTTTAGCATAACTATGTTCTTTCACAGAACCAGCCTTGATAACACACTTCTATATGTTAGAAGTGATGTAATAAATGTAGAATATTGGGCACTCGTTTGGTATTCTTTGCCATGTTTTGCACTATCTAAAAAGAGATCAGTGAACTTGGACTGGAGTTAGACATGGAAGAAAATAAAATATTACAGAGAAGAATCCTCTGTGGTCCACAACCTAAACGGGCTGGGATTCCCATCATTTGGATCCCTGTAGCATTACAAAAGTCAATTAAATTTTTGTATCTCCGATTAAAGTTGATTCTCCAGTACTTTTTCATACATCTCTTGTAAAGTATTGTTTCCCAGAAAAAAAAGGGATTTTGCACATGTATCTGCCTTTGTCTCTGGTCATGATCTCAGTCAGGATCCTGGGATCGAGCTCCATATCGGGCTTACTGCTCATTAGGGAGTATACTTCTAAGTCTCTCTCTGCAGCTACCTCCCCCTGCCCCACTCATGCTCTCTCTCTCAATTAAATAAATACAATCTTTAATTTTTTAATTAAAAATCAGATAAATAAAATAAAATAAAAAGTCTGGTCTTACTACCCCATTTAGATCCTTTTTTTTTTTTTTGAGTTGTATTTAAAGCAGCGTGAGAGAACATGAGGATCTCAAACTAAAAAACAAAAGGAAAAACTTGAGTTTTCTTAGGATTTAAGAACTTGTCTGCTAGACAAAAACGTTGTCTTTGTTAACATGTGAAAATTAACTAAAGAGAATAAGATAGAATTCTAATAATTTTTGTAGAAATTAAAAATTTCCTCCAACCCAATTACATACAGACACATTAAGTAAATTCATTCCAATGTCCCAAAGCAACCTTTTCTAATTGTAATGCATCTGTGTAAACAGGGTCACCCCGAGGAATAAATAAATATTATTATATTTTTCCTGTCTCTTCCACAGTCACATCTGGGTATATTGGTAGCAAGCCAATTATCTGTCTTATACGACATGATATCGTAAGGAAGGGTATTCTGTCCATTTGGAACAACTGAAAATCATTGTAATTTTATCTTGGTGCAGTAACTTGAGATGGCACAGTGTGGGTTATGAATATATTTTATTTTTTTTTTACTGGGAAGAAGAGATTATAGAGATATTGGTTATCCAAGAGAGATTGACAGGTGTTGATAGTTGCCAGGTCAATATCCATCTATTTTTTCCTTTAATATCGGAAAGCACTGATTGATTGACAACAAGGAAACTTAAAACAACATCAAATATTTTATTGTCTCTTTTCCAGTTATATTGTAACCATATAACATAACAGAGAGAGATGACAAGCAGGCAGAGAGGCACGCAGAGAGAGAGCCGATTTGGGGCTCAATCCCAGGACCCTGGGATCATGACCTGAGCCGAAGACAGTGGCTTAACCCACTGAGCCACCCAGGCGTCCCTCCATTCAATTTCTTAACTGAGTCTCAAATGCATCCTGAGTTCTAACCTAAACCTAAGTTCTACTTCTTACACGTTGTTATATGACCAAATTCTTTCAGTTCAGTATTTTGTAACATTAAAATATTAATCAATTGATACTTTGTCTGTGTATTTCTATGAAAATAATTTGAATACTGTAGATTTATTGTTATATTTATAGATTTATAATCAAAGTTTCATCAGTTGAAGTTTTTGGAAATTTCAGATATAATGATTAACCTAAAATGATACTGCCTCAAATCCCTCTGATATCAAGGCCCAACACCTGATTATAGCCAAACCTGTGGTGGATAGTTCCATGGGAAATTGCAGTTACTTAACACTGATAGCATCTCATGTTCTCTCTCTCATTTTAGAATGTGTCCAACACAACCCAAAAGTGTAGGAGAGTTAATGTCCTCTGAGGACAGCTCTCAGTGAAGTGGAAATAAGAACTATAGATAAAATTGTCAGTTTTCAGGTCTTCATGAGGACAACTTAGAGAAGTTTCTCAGGACCTTTCAGTAAAAGCAAGCCTTCATTTTCTATCCACAACAATTATATCAACAATGTACCTCTTTGACAAAGTTGCTTCTTCACTGTATCACTTTCCCATTCTTTTCTACCTTGGATAATCTCCCAGATAAACTAACAGTACTCAAATCCTTTGTCCTACTCTTTGCTCTCAGGATAAATGGAGCCAAAAGACTTAGATTAATATCAAGTTCTGAATGGGATCTTAGAGCTATTTCTGTCCAGATTTTCATAAACATAGGGACCTTTGAATTATCAGGCTATAAATAAGTTCTAAATGGAGGGGGCAAAAGCAAAAAGTAGAAATTTTTATGTTTGATTTTTAATCATGATTAATTGACTTTATTGCTTATTAAAAATACTAACATTATAAAAGTGTGGATCTTTGTAAAACAATGTCATAATGTAAGAAATAAGTTGCATAGTCCTTTTGAGAATATTAAACCAAGTGTTCAGGTGCCATCTAATTTCTTGTTTAATCCAAAACTTTGGTGTGCATTATCTTGAGGAACAGGATTTTGAAGTCCAGACAGACTAACAGAAAACTGATCCAAATGTGTGTGTTTATATTTCTGCTTTTGTTGTAAAAATCAAAGTGTGATTGCTGGTTTAAAATGGTAAAATTAATAATGTTCATGGACTCTATTATAAATTTTCTAATTGTATGGGAAGAATCCAATAAACAGAATTAATTGATTTGCAAATCATCAAAGAGCTACAGGATCAGGTAGTGGTATGTTTTTTAGTTGATCCAAGTGTTCGACCTTATTTTAATTATTCTAGTACCACAATTTACTTGTCTAAGATTTGTTCTCCCGCCCATTTTAATATCTCTTACGGTGGCATTCACCTTGCACTTGATGACATATCCTACTTTAACTGACAGCATTTCTCTTTCTTAGTCGAACATAAACTATAGTCCATCATACACTTGATAAAAGCTAGGATGCAATTAAATACTCTATTATGGTTACGATTCTGATATTTGAAATCCTCCGGTAGCTCCCTGTGCCCCCACAGTGTAGTACCTCACCTCCTCGGCATAGTATACAAACCATCTCACCCCCAGTGTTAACCCCGGGGCTCAGCCTCCATCCCCAGGTGATGCTGCCAGATCAGCTGTCCGTTGTCATGAACTTGCTGTAGTTTCCCGAATGCACTGTGCTGCCTCCTGGCACTTTGAAACTTGACACACTCATCCTCATTCTTAGCTTTGCCCTTGTCTATCACCTCCCCTGAAAATCTGTTCCTACGTGGCTTTTGCCAGCTCCAACCTACCCTTGGCAGTCTTTTATCTCCCTGTGGTGAAGCCTGTCACACTGCACCATGGACATGCCCGTTGTCCCGCTGAGAAGAGAAAAGGGACAGTGAGGGCCCCCCAGCATTTGCGGCTCTAGTGCAGAGCCCCATGCCTGGCTTGCAGGAAATGCCAGATCATGAAGACAAACGGAGATCATCCTCTGGCTAAAACCAGCTCTTCTTTGCCTACCGCAGGATCTGGATCAATAAAGAGCAGCCAGTTATTATTGCTGTTTTTCTAGGGATTTTTTCCCCATATATTTCCCAGGGCTTTACTCTTTTTATAGCACTTTAATTCAGGCTTCAACCACTTCCTAGTCAGATCAGGTGAAATCATTTTCCTTCCCATACCCTCGAATATACACACCTAGTAATTTTTTTTTCAACGATCTTATTTACCCATTTGAGAGATCACAAGTAGGTAGAGAGGCAGGCGGGGGGGGGGGTGGAAGCAGGCTCCCCGCTTATTAGAGTGCCTGATGTTGGGCTCCATCCCAGGACCCTGAAATCATGACCTGAGCCGAAGGCAGAGGCCTAAACCACTGAGCCACCCAGGAGCCCCCATATCTGGTAATTTTTAATCAACGAGGATTTGCTGCATCAAGTAGTTCCTTCTTTTTCAAATATAAATATATAAATATATTGATCAAGTCACTCGCATGTCTTAGGAGAATGTCAAACCTTTAGTAGCAAACTTGAAATCTTGGCCATTGGTTTTGATTTTTTTTTTGGTTTTATTTGGTTCGGTTTTTGTAATTTTAAAAATCCCTCCAGCCCTTGGCTCTGTCTGACCTGAGTGCTTTCAACTGTTTCTGCAACAAAACTGTCCCAGCTGGGAAAACTCTCATTATTTACAGTGGCGCCCCCTTCTGAACACTTTGTTAATAAAAAGCTTTTTTTTTTTTTTTTTTTGGCTATGGTAAATGTGGAAAAACAATGAGGTATTTCAAAGAGGTGAACCACAGATAAATTTCTCTAAGGGTGGGGTGAGGGTTACTCAAAAACGAACTTGACAAGGCTTTTAAAGATATCTATAATCATTATAACATAACGTGACTGATTGTTACCCTGTTCTTAACTAGGCAAACACTTTTTGGCTTCCAAGAAAGACTATCATAGTTGAGATGGTTCTAGCGGCCTTCTAGCACAGGGTCTCATGAGGCAGGGATTCTAGCCACAGGCTGTGCAAGGCATGAGGCCTGTTATTGATTCTATTTTTTCCTCTGCAGAATGGGTCTTTCTACATTCCAGGTCCTTTCTACTCCAATAAATAATGCGGCGATTCTCTCAGTGAGTTGTACTTTTGGTTTAAACAGCCAACTGTCTCGTAAAAAGGACTTTTGTTTTAAGTCGTTTAAAAAAAAAAAGTCCTTTCAAAAAATCTTTTTTTTAATTTTTTAATCCCATATGTTTACTCTGATCCTGGAACTTTGTCATTTTGACCTTCTCTGCTGATTAAAATATTCTTCATCAGCAGCACCTACTGATCTCCTCTCCTGGTGGTCTCTCCGGAAGGGGTCTTCTCTAGCTCTTCTAGCAGGAGATGGGCACTTCCCCTCTACCCCTGTTGCCGGACCAACCTGACCTATCCTGCAGGGTCAGGTCGGCCTGGCCTTTTATCTGTTGTTCTCTTCTGAGTGGTTAGTTTTTCATAGATACAGTGCTTTGCTTCTGTCAGGATTTACCCTGGACTATCAAAACCCTTTTCTTGTGCCAGTGAAGCCTAAGAAACAGTCCTAATGAGAGAATCAGGAACTCGAACAGATCATATTTATCCTGAATGTTCCGTCCAAAATGAAAAATACATTTCTGAGGAGCCTCACGATCTCTGAGAAGGGAAGTTTCACCCACTCTGTCAGGTAGGGGCATCAATTCCGATTCTGTGTCAATTTTCCTACATTCCCAGCTAATAATTCTCTACCTCAGAAAGCCCAGTCTCAACCATTTCCTCTCTCAAAGGCAGTTGCTCTTAGAGTCTGCACATGGCACTTGGGGCCTGCTGGTCGTTGGCTACTGCCCTCTGTACCTTGGGTCTAACAGCTGCGGGCATCAAGATGAGAACGTCTCTTGTTCTAAGACTTAATGTAGTTTGGGGCACATGGTAAGAATAATCACTTTTTTAGTTGATCCAAGTGTTCGACCTTTTTTTAATTATTCTAGTACCACAATTTACTTGTCTAAGATTTGTCCTCCCACACATTTTAATATCTCTTACGGTGGCACTCACCTTGCACTTGATAACATATCCTAGTTTAACTGAGAGCATTTCTCTCTTAGTCGATCATAAACTGTAGTGCATCTTATCCTTGATGAAAGCTAGGATGCAATTAAATACACTATTATGGTTACGATTCTGATATTTGAAATCCTCCGGTAGCTCCCTGTGCCCCCACAGTGTAGTACCTCACCTCCTCGGCATAGTATACAAACCATCTCACCCCCAGTGTTAACCCCGGGGCTCAGCCTCCATCCCCAGGTGGTGCTGCCAGATCAGCTGTCCATTGTCATGAACTTGCTGTAGTTTCCTGAATGCACTGTGCTGCCTCCTGGCACTTTGAAACTTGACACACTCATCCTCATTCTTCGCTTTGCCCTTGTCTATCACCTCCCCTGAAAATCTGTTCCTACGTGGCTTTTGCCAGCTCCAACCTACCCTTGGCAGTCTTTTATCTCCCTGTGGTGAAGCCTGTCACACTGCACCATGGACATGCCCGTTGTCCCGCTGAGAATAGAAAAGGGACAGTGAGGGCCCCCCCAGCATTTGCGGCTCTAGTGCAGAGCCCCATGCCTGGCTTGCAGGAAATGCCAGATCATGAAGACAAACAGAGATCATCCTCTGGCTAAAACCAGCTCTTCTTTGCCTACCGCAGGATCTGGATCAATAAAGAGCAGCCAGTTATTATTGCTGTTTTTTCTAGGGATTTTTTTCCCCATATATTTCCCAGGGCTTTACTCTTTTTATAGCACTTTAATTCAGGCTTCAACCACTTCCTAGTCAGATCAGGTGAAATCATTTTCCTTCCCATACCCTCGAATATACACACCTAGTAATTTTTTTTAACGATCTTATTTACCCATTTGACAGATCACCAGTAGGTAGAGAGGCAGGCAGAGACGGGGCGGGGGGGAAGCAGGCTCCCCGATGAGCAGAGATCCCGATGTGGGGCTCCATCCCAGGACCCTGAAATCATGACCTGAGCCGAAGGCAGAGGCCTAAACCCCTGAGCCACATAGGAGCCCCCATATCTGGTAATTTTTAATCAACGAGGTTTTGCTGCATCAAATAGTTCCTTCTTCTCCAAATATAAATATATAAATATATTGATCAAGTCTCTCGCATGACTTAGGAGAATGTCATACCTTTAGTACCAAACTTGAAATCTTGGCCATTGGTTTTGATTTTTGTTTTGGTTTGATTTGGTTCGGTTTTTGTAATTTTAAAAATCTCTCCAGCCCTTGGCTCTGTCTGACCTGAGTGCTCTCAGCTGTTTCTGCAACAAAACTGTCCCGGCAGCGAAAACTCTCATTGTTTACAGTGAGTTGTACTTTTGGTTTAAATAGCCAACTGTCTCTTTAAAAGGACTTTTGTTTAAAGTCCTTTAAAAAAAAAGTCCTTTAAAAAAATTTTTTTTTATCTTTTATTTTTAATCCCATATGTTTACTCTGATTGTGGAACTTTTTTCATTTTTACCTTCTCTGCTGATTAAAATATTCTCTCCAAAATGTCAGTTATTTGCAGGTACTTGCACTGTAGACATTCTTTACATATTTTTTAAAAAATCCATTCACGATTCTTAGTGAAAATCCCGGGAATCTGAAAGACTACCATTTGCTATTCATCGAACAGTTACTGTCTCCACTAAGTGACAGGGTTTCAGAGAACGTGAGCTCCCAAGAGATGTAACCTTTTTTCCACTTTCTGCTACCATGTTCATTTCTATGTTACTCAGAGGAGCCTTCTTTGTAGAAACATATTATCCAATCTTTTATAAAGCTGAATTTAAATTCTGTCCCTTCATTCCCCACAACGCTTAAAAAGCCAAGCAAATTTTGTTCCATTTTTTAAGAGCCCATAGATGGCATTTTTTTAGTGTTGCGTTTTTGAGTTTTCATCACTCTTTATGTTACTTCTACTTCACAGATAAACAATTGCTAATGACAATGTGAACTTCCTACAAATGTGCAATCAAAATCCCTAGGTACACATTACTGAAGTTCTTCGTTCCCTTTAAACATTATTTCCCTCTTGATATGCATTCTTGTTTTGTATTATACTGCATTATAAAGTTTTTTTTAACAGACTGCATTTTTTAGAGTAGTTTGGGGATCAAAGTAAAATTCCCGTTCCCCACATAAACACAGCCTTCCCCATTATCAACATCCTGTACCACGGTGATAATTTTTCACGCTCACTGACCCTACACTGACACATCATTATCACCCCAAAGTCCAAAATTTACATTAGAGTTCACTCTTGGTGGGGCACCAGGGTGGCTCAGTGGGTTATGGCTTCTGCCTTCGGCTCAGGTCATAATCTCACGGTCCTGGGATCGAGCCCCAGACCAGACTCTCTGCTTGGCAGGGAGCCTGCTTTCCCCCAACCCCTGCTTTCCCTGCCTGCCTCTCTGCCTGCTATGATGCCTTTCATATAAATAAATAAAATCTTTAAAAAAACCTTTTCTCATAGAGTTCACTCTTGGTATAGTATCTTATGCATTTTGACAACTGTGTAGCGATATATATCTAAAATATCATACATATCATACAGAACATTTTCACTGGCCTAAAAATCCTCTGTGCTCTGCCTGTTCATCCTCCTCCTCTCCTAACTGCTACAAAACCGCTGACCTTTATACCATTTGCATAGTTCTGCCTTTTCTAGAAGGTCATATAGTTGGAACCTTGAAACATGAAGCTTTTTCAAATTGACTTCTTTCACTTATTATGACGGATTTTAAGTTTGTTCCATGCCTTTTCATTGCTTGATAGCCATTTCTCTTTATCGCTGAATCATATCCCATTGTCAAAGGACCACAGTTTATCTATCCATTCTCCTCCTGAAGGACATCTTAGCTACTTCCAACTCTTGGCACTGATGGGTAAAGCTGTTACAAACACAGGTTTATATGCAGGATTCTGTGTACACAAAGTTTTCGCTCTTTTGGGTGAGTACCAAGGAGCACGATTGCTGGATCACATGGTAAGAATATGTTTAGTTTTTGTAAGAAACTGCCCAACTGTCTTCCAAAGGGGGTAGCACCATTTTAGTGTTCTCACCAGAATGAATGAGAGTTTCTCTTGTACCTCATCGTCAAAAGCATTTTATGTTGTCAGTATTTTGGATTTTAGCCATTCTAATAGATGTGTAGTGACATATCATTGTTTTATTTATTTATTAAAAAGATTTTATTTATTTATTTGACAGAGAGAGATCACAAGAAGACAGAGAGGCAGTCAGAGAGAGAGAGAAAGGGAAGCAGGCTCCTGCTGAGCAGAGAGCCCAAGGTGGAACTCGATCCCAGGACCCTGAGATCATGACCTGAGCCAAAGGCAGCGGCTTAACCCACTGAGCCATCCAGGAGCCCCTCATTGTTCTTTTAATTTACAATTCCTTAAATAGACATGCCGTGGATCATCACAGCATCTTTTCATATCATTATTGCCATCTCAATATCTTCTTCAGTGAAGTATCTGTTCCAGTCCTTGCCAATTTTTCAATCAGGTCATTCATTTTCTTGTGTTTGAGTTAATAAATAAATACATAATAATAATAAATAAATAAATAATAAATAAAGGAATGAATTTATTATATATATTATATATGTTATACATAATATATTATATATTATTATATATTAAATAATACTTTATTAAAAATAAATTTACTAATGTGGCCAATAATTCAGAATCACAAATACTTCAGAACTAATAATAACTGCCATCACTTGATGTTATTCTATAAGATAAATCCTACGATCAAGTTTCAATTTTAAATTCTTAAATCGTTATGAAGAAGCATCATTTGGAGGGAGCACTTTTCATAATTTAGCATCCATCAGCCTTTTTTTAAAGATTTTATTTATTTATTGGACAGAGAGAGAGAGAGAGAGATCACAAGTAAGCAGAGAGACAGGCAAGCAGGGAGGGAAGCAGTCTTCCTTTTTGAGCAGAGCCTGATGTGGGGCTGGATCCCAGGACCCAGAGACCATGACTTGAGATGAAGGTAGAGGCTTAACCCACCACCCACGTGATGAGAGAGCCCCTCAGGTGCCCCTCTTCCATCAGTCTTAATTTGTTTGGAGGAAAAATGTGTGGATGAATAATGCCTTAGGGAGCTAATCTCTCTAAAGAATTTTCAAGTCTTTACCCATTCAAGGTTTTTGTACAGTTCTGATAGCCTCTAAACATCCAGCTGATTTCTACAGTGACAGGTCTGTTAAAACCTGTCCTCAAACCAGGAATAGAGCTTGAAACATACCAGTCAAGAGCAACTTTGAGTCTTTTAAGGAATTTATCATCCTTTCTTTGTTTTTGGTTCATATCTGAAATAGTTCCATATTACACTTGCATAATTTCTCCAGAGCTGACTTTGAAGGAGGCATTCAGTTCCAGTTAGTTCCATATTTTGGCAAGAACTATAATTCTATATAAAAAAAAAAACATATTTTAGGGCGCCTGGGTGGCTCAGTGGGTTAAAATCTCTGCCTTCGGCTCAGGTGATGATTCCAGGTTCCTGGGATTGATTCCAGGCTCACTTCAGAGCACGGAGCCTGCTTCCATTCCTCTCTCTCTGCCTGCCTCTTTGCCTTCCTGTGATCTCTGTCACGGAAATAAATAAAGTTTTTTAAAAAAACATATTTTATACCAGATATTCATGTTTATTAACTATGATATCACAATACAAATAATACAAACAGTTGCTCTTTATTAATACCTTCAACCAAGATCAAAAAAATATGTCATATTTTCTCCAAAAATTTTATATCATCTGATAGGTCAGATATATATAAAATTACATTTAAAGTTTTGAAAATATCAGCAAATATTTTCATTTAAATGCAAATTTGAAAGAAAAGCTACTTTTCCAAACATAACTTTTTCTCCTATTTTTTTAAAATTTTGTCGACAACTGATAAAATGTTTAGCGAGAGTATAAATGTTAGATCGAAAAAAAATGATTAATAGATGTAGGTTCAAATTATTATGTTCCATTAAAAATGAAAAATGATTTAGTCTTTGATGAATATCTGTTTGGTAATGTGTTGTATCAAGATATATTAAATTAATGACATATATAAAATTATAGGGAAATGACACCTTCCGATCCATTATGAGTAGAGCTTTTAAAATGCTATTTGTCACAACCTGTCATCTTGTCATTATGTATCATTATGTAGCATTTCAAAAATATATACTCTTTACTATGAAGTCTTTTAGAAATCTAAAATATGACTTTCTATGGATTGTGTTTCCATATTCCTTTATTGCCAGTTTGAACAAATCCACATGCTTTGATTCAAAGGTAATAAATTCCTCTTTGGAAAAATGATGTTTATTTTTGTTCTCTCACCCTTAGCAGGTGGTTTCATTTTAGCACACTTCAGAGTTATAATTTCATGCTTATTAAAAACATTTTTATGATCTACATAGATGAATGAAACTTTTATTTTATTAAATTATTTGCCAAAAAATCTGTTATTTTTAAAAACGTATTTCCTTTGAAGGGTTATTTTAGAGCATTCAGAGAGGATCTAGGAGTGTGGTATTATGTAATTTTTAAGTAGGTTTGAAATGGTTATTTATGATTGTTTCTTTAAGGCTTTTGTCTTATTGTTGTTTTTTGTCTTATTTTGTCTTATTTTGTCCATTATATGCTATAAAATGTTTCGAAAGTAAATTTAAGGTACGTTTTACATAGTTTATTTTTGGAAAAAAATATTGAAATGACTTATGAAATTCAGTATACTCTCAACATTAATTTTTTCTGAAATTTACCAATTGTCTACTGAACCTATTATATGGCAGATATGACTTCAGACTACACTGGTAAATGAAATACTTGGCTTTGTAGAAATTTTATTTTAATGGGTGAGACAATTAAAAGCTATAAACCTTAATAAAATTTGCATAGTGTATTCAAAAATGATGAGTACAATGGGGAAAAAGAAAAATTCGATCAGGGTGAGAAAAATCAAGGTTACTAGGCAGGGGATGGGGAGTTAAAAATTTTAATGGGAAGATCAGGGTAGTTACAATGAAGCTGACAATTGAACAAAGGTATGGAAAGGTGATAAATTTGCCCAGAACTAGAAGCAATAAGGTCACTCCAGACAAAGGAATTGGCTATTGGCCATCTTGAAGGCCATAAGGTTGGATCGTGCCTGGCATATCTGAGGAATAGCAAGGAGGCCACTGTGAGGGACTGAAGAGTAGCAGGGAAAGAGGTCACAGAGGTTAAATGAGTGGCTAGATCATGTAAAAGCTTAGAAGTCATTGTAAAACTCTAGCTTTTATATTTGGAAACTTACTGTGTGATAGAATTTCTGCTAATAACTGAGAGTTCAAATGTCCATAAATATTCAAGGATTCTTTTTCTTGTAAGACAGAATAAAGAAAAAGAGTTCATATTTTCACATGGTGTAACAAATGCTCTGAGATCCAAGTGTAGGAAGCTATGGGAGCACAGAAGAAGGCACTAAAATCACACCAATATATTTGATGTCTGTGACTAAATATAAATTTGTATTTTCTAGATTTTTTTATAGTCATGGAATCACACAGTATATACTATTTATTGCCTGGCTTTTCTTTACTCAGCACCATTACTTTGAGAATCTCCAAATGTAAATAGTTCATTTTGATGTTGAATAGTAATCTCTTTAATGAATAGATCATAATTGGTCTTTGCTCTATTGATGGACATTGATGAACATTTCCCCTGTTTTCAATTCTTAAAAATAAAGCTGCTATGAAATTCATATACAAGTCCTTGTACGAACATAGGGTTTGTTTCTCTTGGTTAAATGCCTAGTAGTAAAATGGCTATTCGTGTAACTGCAACATATTTTGCATTTAAAAAAATTTTCAAACTATTTTCCAAAGTGGTGGTATCATGATATATGCCAACAACAGTTTAGATTTTTTGTAGCTTCTCAATCTAGCTCAGACGAAGTACAATTAGCCTTTATAATTTTAGCCATTCTAATAGATATGTAAGCATGTCTCATTATGATTTTAATTTGTATTTCTTTAATGTCTAAATGTTGAGAAATTTGTCATGTGCTTATAAGCCATCCATGTCTCTACAATAATTTTCTTCACATGTAAAATTGGATACTCTGTTTGGTTATTAGTAAGGTATTTTTTTTTTTATTCATTTTTTAATAATCAGAGTAGATGTCCATTATCAGATATATAATTTGCAAATCCCTTCTCCATCTTTATGGTTTCTCAATGGAGCTTTGATAGCTGTGTCTTTCAAGAAATATGCTACTTCTTGACTGGTACACGGAGGTATGACTAGAACATTATCAATGTTGACCTTTGCAAAGAAAATCATGGCTTAAGATATATGTAGTCTGCGGTTGTTGGGAGTGTTCTGTAATATCAAGCATATCTAGTTAGTTGATAATTTTGTTCAAGTCTTACATATCTTACCAATTTCATGACCATTTGTCTATATAATCTTAAAATGAAGGTGTTGAAAATTTTTTTTCCATTTCTCTTCTAAGGTGTTTTGTTCTCCAAGAAATTAAATGCATGATTATCACACAATTATAAAATACTTGTGTCAAGAATTTTTATTCAAATTTAATAAGAGAAGCAGATATTAAAACTAGTTCACATGGTTATTTGGGATATAAGCAGAGTTGTGCAGCAGAAGTGCTCTGGGCCCATAATTTGGGATATAGAATTTATGTTTTCTAATGAAAAATCACTAATTTGCATTATTGTTAACAAGAATCTTGTGCATTACCATCAGTTTTCTACATTATGACCTCTTGCTCTAGAGTTTGTAAATAACTTTGTCAATAGCAAGCTAATAAACGGGGTGACTCCAATGGATTGAGATAATCTCCAGAGTTCCTGCTACATAATACCCAGGACTCCATTGAAAGGACACCTAAGAATTTATTTTGACCAAAAAATTTGATCATTTTTTTCACTGTCCTTACCTATTTTCCAAACCTAGTCCTTTTGCTTCTCCTTTCAGTCTGCGGACAACCCTGTATCTGACTGACTTGTTAATTCTGGTAATGTCTTGCAGATTAATTTGCTTTCCAAAGGTGGTTCCTCTAATTGATGTCTAAGAACCCTAATTAGTTAAGAAAACTTTTTTAACATTTTCTTTGCTATTTATTATTATTATTATTATTATTGCTAATATCTCTATTATAAATAATTCACAAGGGCATCTTTCTGACAAAAGACAAAGAGCTGGCTACTAGTAGAAAAAGTACATTTGACTCTGTCAGTGAAAGTGGTAAAGGGATTTGAGAAAATAAGGCAAAGCACTGGAATTATGTGTTAAAGCTTTAAATATTATAGACACATTTACTTAATTTCTAATAATGTTGTTGCTTATAATTAAATAAGATGTTTTCCATGAACCACGCATTACAGCCAATATATTGTTTATACAGATTAAAGTTTCATCAAAAGGGACACTTGGGTGGCTCAGTTGGTTAAGCAGCTGCCTTTGGCTCAGGTCATGATCCCAGCGTCCTGGGATCGAGTCCCGCATCGGGCTCCTCGCTCGGCCGGGAGCCTGCTTCTCCCTCTGCCTCTGCCTGCCATTCTGTCTGCCTGTGCTTGCTCTCTCGCCCACCCTCTCTGATAAATAAATAAAATATTAAAATAAATAAATTAATTTTCATCAAAAAATGTAAGTATTTTATTGTAGGATCATGATCAGCATATTGCAGATGAGAAAAGTGAAATTTAGAAAAATATGTCTCTTCAAATCCCTCATACAATATCTGGCCTAGATAGAAGGATATACTATCACAATTGAGGAAGATAATTGAGATTACTTAAATTGATAAACTTTACTGTATAGGGTTTTTTAAAAGTTTGCCACCGATTCAGATTCTTTTAAAATATATATCTATTTAGTGCAAAGAGAATGCACTGAGAAGTAAAAAGAAAGTGATATATCAGTGCTACCAAATAATGGCTATAATATCATCACCTTATTTATAAACAATGAAACAGTGTGCAATATTTAAATAAATTTAAATAAATTCCTATTTATTTTATAAATTTATAAATTTAAATAAATTCCTATTTATTTATTATTAAAGAAATTCCTCTAACAAACACTATGTTTTGAAGGTTGCTAGCAGGAAAGTGTTGTACTACATGGAAGTAATCAGAAAATATGATCTAAAATTCTGCTTTCAAGGCCGCCTGGGTGGCTCAGGGGGTTAAAATTCTGCTTTCAAGAAGCTATAACAGTAAGTACTGAGCATTAGCTATTATATGCTATGGATGAATAATTGAAATCTACATTTGAAACTAATGGTACACTATATGTTAACTAATTGAATTTTAAAAAGTTAATAAAAAACCCCACTATTTTATAAAACAATATTCCCAACAGGCTCTTTTGCTTTAAAATACTCACTTTGTGGAGGAGGAGTCAAGATGGCGGAGAAGTAGCAAGCTGAGACTGCTTCAGCTAGCCGGAGATCAGCTAGATAGCTTATCTAAAGATTGCAAACACCTGAAAATCCATCGGCAGATCGAAGAGAAGAAAAACAGCAATTCTGGAAACAGAAAAACAACCACTTTCTGAAAGGTGTATTCTTTTTGTAAAAATTCTTTTCTTTTCTTTTTTTTTCTTTTCTTTTCTTTTTTCTTTTTTTCTTTTCTTTTTTTTTTTTCTTTCTTCCTTTTTGAACCTCTTTTTATCCCCTTTCTCCCCACTCACGATTTTGGATCTCTTCTAATTTGGTTAAAGCATATTTTCCTGGGGTTGTTGCCACCCTTTTAGTATTTTACTTGCCCTTTCATTTAGTCTTATCTGGACAAAATGACAAGACTTAAAAATTCAACACAAAAAAAAGAACAAGAGGCAGTACCGAAGGCTAGGGACCTAATCAATACAGACATCAGTAATATGTCAGATCTAGAGTTCAGAATGACAATTCTCAAGGTTCTAGCCGGGCTCGAAAAAGGCATGGAAGATATTAGAGAAACCCTCTCGAGAGATATAAAAGCCCTTTCTGGAGAAATAAAAGAACTAAAATCTAACCAAGGTGAAATCAAAAAAGCTATTAATGAGGTGCAATCAAAAATGGAGGCTCTAACTGCTAGGATAAATGAGGCAGAAGAAAGAATTAGTGATATAGAAGACCAAATGACAGAGAATAAAGAAGCTGAGCAAAAGAGGGACAAACAGCTACTGGACCACGAGGGGAGAATTCGAGAGATAAGTGACACCATAAGACGAAACAACATTAGAATAATTGGGATTCCAGAAGAAGAAGAAAGTGAGAGGGGAGCAGAAGGTATACTGGAGAGAATTATTGGGGAGAATTTCCCCAATATGGCAAAGGGAACGAGCATCAAAATACAGGAAGTTCAGAGAATGCCCCTCAAAATCAATAAGAATAGGCCCACACCCCGTCACCTAATAGTAAAATTTACAAGTCTCAATGACAAAGAGAAAATCCTGAAAGCAGCCCGGGAAAAGAAGTCTGTAACATACAATGGTAAAAATATTAGATTGGCAGCTGACTTATCCACAGAGACCTGGCAGGCCAGAAAGAGCTGGCATGATATTTTCAGAGCACTAAACGAGAAAAACATGCAGCCAAGAATACTATATCCAGCTAGGCTATCATTGAAAATAGAAGGAGAGATTAAAAGCTTCCAGGACAAACAACAACTGAAAGAATTTGCAAATACCAAACCAGCTCTACAGGAAATATTGAAAGGGGTCCTCTAAGCAAAGAGAGAGCCTACAAGTGGTAGATCAGAAAGGAACAGAGACCATATACAGTAACAGTCACCTTACAGGCAATACAATGGCACTAAATTCATATCTCTCAATAGTTACCCTGAATGTGAATGGGCTAAATGCCCCACTCAAAAGACACAGGGTATCAGAATGGATAAAAACACAAAACCCATCTATATGTTGCCTCCAAGAAACACATTTTAAGCCCGAAAACACCTCCAGATTTAAAGTGAGGGGGTGGAAAAGAATTTACCATGCTAATGGACATCAGAAGAAAGCAGGAGTGGCAATCCTTATATCAGATCAATTAGATTTTAAGCCAAAGACTATAATAAGAGATGAGGAAGGACACTATATCATACTCAAAGGGTCTGTCCAACAAGAAGATTTAACAATTTTAAATATCTATGCCCCCAATGTGGGAGCAGCCAACTATATAAACCAATTAATAACAAAATCAAAGAAACACATCAACAATAATACAATAATAGTAGGGGACTTTAACACTCCCCTCACTGAAATGGACAGGTCATCCAAGCAAAAGATCAGCAAGGAAATAAAGGCCTTAAACGACACACTGGACCAGATGGACATCACAGATATATTCAGAATATTTCATCCCAAAGCAACAGAATACACATTCTTCTCTAGTGCACATGGAACATTCTCCAGAATAGATCACATCCTCGGTCCTAAATCAGGACTCAACCGGTATCAAAAGATTGGGATCATTCCCTGCATATTTTCAGACCACAATGCTCTAAAGCTAGAACTCAACCACAAAAGGAAGTTTGGAAAGAACCCAAATACATGGAGACTAAACAGCATCCTTCTAAAGAATGAATGGGTCAACCGGGAAATTAAAGAAGAATTGAAAAAAAATCATGGAAACAAATGATAATGAAAATACAACGGTTCAAAATCTGTGGGACACAACAAAGGCAGTCCTGAGAGGAAAATATATAGCGGTACAAGCCTTTCTCAAGAAACAAGAAAGGTCTCAGGTACACAACCTAAACCCTACACCTAAAGGAGCTGGAGAAAGAACAAGAAAGAAACCCTAAGCCCCAGCAGGAGAAGAGAAATCATAAAGATCAGAGCAGAAATCAATGAAATAGAAACCAAAAAAAAATACAATAGAACAAATCAACGAAACTAGGAGCTGGTTCTTTGAAAGAATTAATAAAATTGATAAACCCCTGGCCCGACTTATCAAAAAGAAAAGAGAAAGGACCCAAATAAATAAAATCATGAATGAAAGAGGAGAGATCACAACTAACACCAAAGAAATACAAACTATTATAAGAACATACTATGAGCAACTCTACGGCAATAAATTTGACAATCTGGAAGAAATGGATGCATTCCTAGAAACATATAAACTACCACAACTGAGCCAGGAAGAAATAGAAAGCCTGAACAGACCCATAACCAGTAAGGAGATTGAAACAGTCATTAAAAATCTCCAAACAAACAAAAGCCCAGGGCCAGACGGCTTCCCGGGGGAATTCTACCAAACATTTAAAGAAGAACTAATTCCTATTCTCCTAAAACTGTTCCAAAAAATAGAAATGGAAGGAAAACTTCCAAACTCATTTTATGAGGCCAGCATCACCTTGATCCCAAAACCAGACAAGGATCCCACCAAAAAAGAGAGCTATAGACCGATATCCTTGATGAACACAGATGCGAAAATACTCAACAAAATACTAGCCAATAGGATTCAACAGTACATTAAAAGGATTATTCACCACGACCAAGTGGGATTTATTCCAGGGCTGCAAGGTTGGTTCAACATCCGCAAATCAGTCAATGTGATACAACACATCAATAAAAGAAAGAACAAGAACCATATGATACTCTCAATAGATGCTGAAAAAGCATTTGACAAAGTACAACATCCCTTCCTGATCAAAACTCTTCAAAGTGTAGGGATAGAGGGCACATACCTCAATATCATCAAAGCCATCTATGAAAACCCCCACCGCAAATATCATTCTCATTCTCAATGGAGAAAAACTGAAAGCTTTTCCGCTAAGGTCAGGAACACGGCAGGGACGTCCATTATCACCACTGCTATTCAACATCGTACTAGAGGTCCTAGCCTCAGCAATCAGACAACAAAAGGAAATTAAAGGCATCCAAATCGGCAAAGAAGAAGTCAAATTATCACTCTTCGCAGATGATATGATACTATATGTGGAAAACCCAAAAGACTCCACTCCAAAACTGCTAGAACTTATACAGGAATTCAGTAAAGTGTCAGGATATAAAATCAATGCACAGAAATCAGTTGCATTTCTCTACACCAACAGCAAGACAGAAGAAAGAGATATTAAGGAGTCAATCCCATTTACAATTGCATCCAAAACCATAAGATACCTAGGAATAAACCTAACCAAAGAGACACAGAATCTATACTCAGAAAACTATAAAGTACTCATGAAAGAAATTGAGGAAGACACAAAGAAATGGAAAAATGTTCCATGCTCCTGGATTGGAAGAATAAATATTGTGAAAATGTCTATGCTACCTAAAGCAATCTACACATTTAATGCAATTCCTATCAAAGTACCATCCATCTTTTTCAAAGAAATGGAACAAATAATGCTAAAATTTATATGGAACCAGAAAAGACCTCGAATAGCCAAAGGGATATTGAAAAAGAAAGCCAACGTTGGTGGCATCACAATTCCGGACTTCAGGCTCTATTACAAAGCTGTCATCATCAAGACAGCATGGTACTGGCACAAAAACAGACCCATAGATCAATGGAACAGAATAGAGAGCCCAGAAATAGACCCTCAACTCTATGGTCAACTAATCTTCGACAAAGCAGGAAAGAATGTCCAATGGAAAAAAGACAGCCTTTTCAATAAATGGTGCTGGGAAAATTGGACAGCCACATGCAGAAAAAATGAAATTGGACCATTCCCTTACACCACACACAAAAATAGACTCAAAATGGATGAAGGACCTCAATGTACGAAAGGAATCCATCAAAATCCTTGAGGAGAACACGGGCAGCAACCTCTTCGACCTCTGCCGCAGCAACATCTTCCTAGGAACAACGCAAAAGGCAAGGGAAGCAAGGGAAAAAATGAACTACTGGGATTTCATCAAGATCAAAAGCTTTTGCACAGCAAAGGAAACAGTTAACAAAATCAAAAGACAACTGACAGAATGGGAGAAGATATTTGCAAACGACATATCAGATAAAGGACTAGTGTCCAGAATCTATAAAGAACTTAGCAAACTCACCACCCAAAGAATAAATAATCCAATCAAGAAATGGGCAGAGGACATGAACAGACATTTCTGCAAAGAAGACATCCAGATGGCCAACAGACACATGAAAAAGTGCTCCATATCACTCGGCATCAGGGAAATACAAATCAAAACCACAATGAGATATCACCTCACACCAGTCAGAATGGCTAAAATCAACAAGTCAGGAAATGACAGATGCTGGCGAGGATGCGGAGAAAGGGGAACCCTCCTACACTGTTGGTGGGAATGCAAGCTGGTGCAGCCACTCTGGAAAACAGCATGGAGGTTCCTCAAAATGTTGAAAATAGAACTGCCCTATGACCCAGCAATTGCACTATTGGGTATTTACCCTAAAGATACAAATGTAGTGATCCAAAGGGGCACGTGCACCCGAATGTTTATAGCAGCAATGTCCACAATAGCCAAACTATGGAAAGAACCTAGATGTCCATCAACAGATGAATGGATCAAGAAGATGTGGTATATATACACAATGGAATACTATGCAGCCATCAAAAGAAATGAAATCTTGCCATTTGCAACAACGTGGATGGAACTAAAGCGTATCATGCTTAGCGAAATAAGTCAAGCAGAGAAAGACAACTATCATATGATCTCCCTGATATGAGGAAGTGGTGATACAACATGGAGGCTTAAGTGGGTAGAAGAAGAATAAATGAAACAAGATGGGATTGGGAGGGAGACAAACCATAAGTCACTCTTAATCTCACAAAACAAACTGAGGGTTGCCGGGGGCAGGGGGTTTGGGAGAAGGGGGTGGGATTATGGACATTGGGGAGGGTATGTGCTTTGGTGAGTGCTGTGAAGTGTGTGTAAACCTGGTGATTCACAGACCTGTACCCCTGGGGATAAAAATATATGTTTATCAAAAATAAAAAATTAAAAAAAAAAAAAGAATATGGGGTATTTGATATGGCGTTAACTCTTTACTCTGGGGTACAACAAGAGTAATAACTAAAGAGAAAAGAGATGCAAAGATATGAACAATAAAATTCAATGATTAAAAAAACTAAAAAAAAAAATAAAATACTCACTTTGTAATGAGAGTCATTACTTTTGTCTAGCCAATTCTTACATCACTGTTTATCCCTTCCCTGCTTTATCCCTTCCCAGTATCAATAAAGGCTCACTTGGGTTACCTAGAAGCCATAAGAAAGCTTGTAATAGATCTGGCTGGTTTTCACCAGCAATTTGACCACCATGTGCACAGGGAAGTCTATTGATAAAGGCTTTACTGCAGTAAATTGCAAATACATGGATGATTTTGAATTCTCTTTCTTGAGGTCTTGTTTCATGAGAATAAATTTAGGGTGGCTTATTGGAATGGATGTAATTAACATATTTTCATAGTTCTAAGTACATGGAATTGTAAAATAGATTAATGAATGTGGCATTACTGACAACTGTCCTCATTTTGAAATCAAATTACAGTGTACTAAGATGAGGAAGCAAAGCAGATTTGGGATTATGAGTGAAATAATTTTAAAAAGTCTTAGGGGTATGATCAGACTATTGGGTAATTCAGTAGAAAAATGTCAACTGATTGAGATTCTGTGTTCCCTGATTTCAGAGAGAAGTTAAGATAAATAAGTAACACGAGGAGACCAGGAAGCCAAACATAAGTGATAATTTTGTGCCAGGGTGTGTATACATCTGTTTATCTTCTTGTTTTACCACTAAGGTTGCTCCTAGAGGAGAGTTTAAATATGTGTTGGAGCTAATCTCTGTGGATGACACAAGAAACCACATCCTACAGCTCTCCCTGAAACACCCCTTATGGTTTCAATGTAATTTGGTTTTTGCATTTTTAGAAATAACAAAATACTTTGCAAACTCATCTTCTTTATTAGCACCACAAGTGAGTCAGCTGACTCCACATTTTAACACAGTGACAGTCACAGAGGAATGGAGGAATGAGTAGAGTTATCAATATATGTGCTTTTAAGAAGTGTGACAGGGTAGCAGCTAATTCCAGGAACCAAAACATGGGTCAGCAGCTGTGCAGGAAAAGTGATGGAATAAATGACTCATTTCAGAGGAGTTCTATAACATATTAGTTCTATAATGTATCTTCAGCACCCAATTACCCGCTTTGATCTAAAGATAAGGATTTACAGTTAAGGTCCTATTTATGATTTGACTGGTAGGGTCTGAATCATGTTTACTATTGTTTTGACTATTACTTGAAACCTATAGTAGTACTTGGGATATGTGTTGTGTATTCTGTGAATATGTGCTATTTTTAGATTAGATAATTCCTGTCTCGAACCCCTGTTAATTTGTTTGTTTTTGTTTATTTGATAGTGGTTTCAGTAAATGGATATTCTGAAAAATTGCAAAGCCACCATTATAATAAGTTATTATTATATATAGCATGGAATTGCACATTCCTCCTTTGAATCCGACAGAGCTTCACCATATCCTTAACAATTTGGGAAAAACATGCTATTATTTTTCTTTATAACATTTCTCCTCCTGTCAGGCTGTGATGGTGGTCATCAGCAGTAACTCCTCTGAAGGCGTTGTCAAAAGAGTTGAAAAAACTGGAAAGGTGTGAATGAAGCTGTTTGCTGAATATAAAGAAAAGAGCATTGAAGTACACAATTCACACTCTTACTTCTCCTTCTATGCTTTCAGATGTTTGACATTTGAAAATTTTGCTTCTAGAAGAGATGCCCTATATAATTCTTACTTTAAGGAGCAAGTTGCTTTTATAATTTTATTATTCTACCATTCAAGTATTTCCATTTAAATTAAATTCAATACCATTTAAAAAAAATCAAAAGTGCAGCCAGTATTCAATTCTTGGGGTAAATAATTTTAGAAAGCTTTGTGTTATTGAACCTACGGGGTTTTTCTGTAGTTTTAACTCTTTCTTTCTGTGATTTTCCCCATTAGTCACGTAAGTGACTGCAATATAACAGACATTGAGGATAAAGAAGGACTGAATAGAACAATCCTTGGCCTCATGAAGTTGAGAATCTAGCAAGGGAGACAAACAATTCCATCATTCAGAGAGAATTTATTGAGTGCCTGGCCTAAGATGAGCACAACAAAACCCCAGCCCAGAGGAATCATTTTAATGTGAGAGATAGATAATAGGTAAGCCAACTTTAAAAAGAAAAAAATCATACTGGTTTTTCTTTAATAGTGATGCATATTTGAACTAAATAAGCACACTTTAGAAAGAGCAGTGATTGAGAAGAGGTTTTGTAACTGAGTGGTCCGAAAGGGCTCCCTGAAAAAGTCTGTGTTGAACAGATTTCTGAATAATATCAGCTAGGAAGCTGCATAAAAATCTCAGGGATGGGTGATTTTTCCAGTCAAAAAACTGTAAAGGCTCCAAAGTCACAATACAACTGTAAGTTCCTCTAATAAAGTAGCTTCTGACAAAGAATGAGAAGAAATAACTAACCCAGGTTTGAAAGAAAAGGGACAGACTTTCTATGGAATTAATATTTAATTAAAGCTCTAAAGGACAAAAATACAATAGAGCAAAATTCTGGTGACGCTGATATACCTAATGAAAGTTCATAAACAAGGTGCGGGTAGCAAAGAGTGTGTGGGAATGTTGGTAAGAACAGTGGGGAAGAGTCATCCCTGAACATGTTCTTAAATGAAGCAATTCTTGTGTTGTTTTAAAGGGTAAATTGGAGTTTGCCTAAGTGATTAGAGAAGGATGCCTCGGCTTATGGAAGTTCAAAGCCATAAAGATGTGATAAACTACTGCAGATATTTTCTTGTATATTTTTGTTGTTGCTTCTAGTAATGGTGATCTAAAAACTCCTACTTAAGACAACTTAAAAATCCAGACAAAATAGCTTTTAAAGTTAAAAATATCAGAATGATTATAAAAATAAGTGAGGGATTACTGGGGGCCAAAATACGAAACACAATGAGAGTCTAGAGATATATGCCTGAAGCCATTTTAGCTATGAGAGCATTTGAAACTGCTAAAACACACTGAGCTGTGTTTTTAATAGACACTTGATACTAGAGAAACAAAATTCAAAATCCAGCAGCAATCAATTTTGAAAACTTTGGTACAACCAAATTTAAGTTGAGATCCCCAAAGCACAAGGAGAAGCAGAAATAAGACTATAGCCTACCTTGCCTTCCGTGTAAACTGAGAAAGTCAATCACTGAATTTGGAATATGATTGTCTTGTAGAGTCTCAGATATAAGAGAAAATCCTGCCAAGGGGGACCATACCATTATTATAGCTCTTAATTATCCCTACTCAATAAGAGTTTCAAATATAATGTCTTGAATATAGCAAAATGTAATAAAGCACACAAAGAAAAAATTATTAACAAGATTTGATAGACAAAATGGGATTAAGTATGATGTGAAAATGATCAATAAATATTGTAAAATGGCTTGATTACTCTGCTCAAAGAAATGAGAGGGGAAGCAAATTGAACAGAAAACTGAAACTAAAAATGATATTGAGAAAGATTTTATAAATGAATTAAATGGATACTCTAGAAATTTAAAGATATGACAGCTAATTTAAGATACCACAGGGGTGCCTGGGTGGCTCACTGAATTAAACGTCCAATTCTTTTTCCTTTTTTTTTTTTAACACCTTAATTTTATTTTGTTTCTTTCATTTTGGCTCAGGTCATGATGTCAGGGATGTGAAATAGAGCCCAGAGTTGGGCTCTGTGCTGAGCCTGGAGCCTGCTTAAGATTCCTTTCCCTTCTTTTTCTATCCCTCCCTGCGCTCTCACTTGCTCGCTCTCTCTTGCTTGCAAATAGATAGATAGATAGATAGATAGTAGACAAAGCAAAATAAAAGCAGATTATGAAAATAAATATAAAGATTTTGAAATGAAAACAAGTTCAAAATAAAATAGAGAAGACCTACACAGCTAAAAGTTCATTCAGAAAATCTACTATTCAAGAAGTCAGTATGACACAATGTTAAGATATCAAAAGATTTGAGCATGTACTTTACAGAAAGGATAATCCAAATGGCCACTCATATATAAAAACTGTTTATCTTTATTATGAATCTGGAATTAAATTAAATTAAATTAAAAATAAATTAAAACCTAGAAGAACATACTATTACACACTTACCATATTGGGCAACAGTGAAAATGTCTTGCAAGAATGTGAAGGAATGACAGTGCACATAATAAAAACATATGAGGTAAGTTGGACAATATTTAGAAAACTTAAAAATTAAAAATAAAATTTGGTCCATTCCTAGAAATACAACATGGAACTAATGAATATTTTCACCAGGATATGCAAACAGATGATTATAGGTATTTCATTCATAATGGCAAATCAGTAGTGGTATATTTGCACAATGTTACATTAAATAAGAGAGAATATTAACAAACTGGGAGGAGGGGCTAGGTTGTTATCATAAACAGATCTTCTATGGTGCTAATTATGTTCTATTTCTCAAAATCTTTAAGTTGAAAAGGTTTTCAAATTTATATCCAGATAGATAGATAGGTAGATGATAGATAGACAGATATCCCAGAAGCTGCAATGCTAGGCTAAGACAAGGCTTTAAAGGGCTTTTCTATGCTCTAATAAATACTTCAAACCATTCATTATATCATAGCTCAGTGTTCAAATCTCCATCTGTTTCCTCAGTTTCCTAATATTTATCTTAAGGTGACCTGATCCAGAATTTTGATCACCTTTGTCTAAATATTTCTATTTTAACAAAGTCCTTTGGAACACTCAGAGACTAAAACTTAGAAAAATACTCTGATTGTTATCTCACTAGAGTGGAAAATATATAGTTACCCATTAACTAATGATATCCATGACATTTTTAATTCTTGGGAGCTTTTGGTTAAATGAATTTTTAAAGCTTCCTTTAAATGAAGCTTTAAGCCATCACCACATGAATAAAATTAAAGAACTAAATGAAAACAAGCCAAGTATTTACAGAGTAATAGAATGTGCAGTGGAAAGAGTACAATTCTGAAATCATAAAGCCTAAATTAGTGTGATGCATCTTTACTAGCCATGTAATCATAAACCAGTTATCTAAATGTGTTAGCCTCAGTTTTTTCACCCATGAAATGGTGATGATAATACTTATTATGCAGAGTTGTTCTGTGGATGTAATGAAGCATGGAGCATGAGAGTCTCATATTCCATACGAAAATGATAGCTATTTTTATACTTATAATAATTCTAATAATAGTAATTAAATTTGTTCAAAATGATAATATTCATTTATATTGAGGCATTGTATTGACTATTCATAGACACATTTACCAAAATAAATTTCATTTTACTTTACCCCCTCTGAGGATATATATTCCCTAATTCAATATGAATCTCATTATGAATAATAATTATCATAATAAATATGCTGATTTTTCTTCTTTTGAGGGAAGTATCCTTTACTGTTGAACATAAAGAAACTTAAGCAAGTCTGTCTTATTCAAAATTTGCATCCTGCTTTCTTATGAAACTAGATTATAGAGTTGTATGAAATAAATTCATGCAGTTAAGACATTTATGTTTGGAAAAATGGGTGGTCAGTTTTAGTATTTCAAAAGAAGATTTTAAATGTAAACCTTAAAACTGAGCTCTTTCAGCCTTATTTATAGACCATCCTTCATGCTTCCTAAGTACTCCTTCATTGTAAACTAAGTAATAGTTTTTGTCACAGTGTAGATAACTAAAATGGATTTTATATTCTATTATTTCAGAGTTAGTTGCAGTTTCTACTTCCTTACTTCCTTTTTTGAAAAATAGATTAATTCTACAAAAAGTTTTTTCCAGCTTTATTGAAAAATAATCGACATATTATAATTTGTAAATATAAGAAATGATTTCTTATAACATTGCAAACTTTTAACATTGTGTAAATTTTGTACAATTTGATAAATTGGCATGCATCTGTATTGCAATATAATCTACATAAAAATGTTAATACATCTACTATCTCATATAGTAGCCACTGTTTTTTATGCATGTATGGTAAGGGATTTTAAGATCTACTCTCTTAGCAACTTTTATGTATATAGTACAGTAGAGATAAACTTCAGAGGTCTTGTGGGTTTTGTTCCAGACCGCCTCACTAAAGTGATTATCTCAATAAACTAAGTCAAATTATTATTATTTTTTTTGGTTTCCCAGCGCAAATAAAAAATTATGTTTCCTAGTGCATATAAAAAATAAAAACTATACTGTACTGTTCAAAAGCATTATGCCTTTAAGGAAAAACAATGTATATACCTTAAGTAAACTAGTTCTGAGTTTTCAGTGGGTCATAATTACTGATCACAGATCACCATAACAAATACAATAATAATGAAAAAACTTGAAATATTGCAAGAATTACCAACATGTGACAGACACAAAATGAACAAATGTTGTTAGAAAAATGGTGGCAGCAGACCTATTTTATACAAGATTGCTATAAACTTTCAACTTGTAATAATGTATTATATGCAAAGTGTAATAAAGGGAAGCACAATAAAAATGGATGTATATATTATTAACTATGATCATCATGCTGTACATTAGATCCCCAGAACTTTTTCATATTATAGTTGCAAGTTTGTACCCTTTGTCCACCTTATTCCACCCCAGGTTCACCTCTTGTCGACTCAACTCTAAGTTTCCATTAGTTTGCTTTTCCTTCAGATTCTGTATGTAAGGGATATCATAATACATAAATTAAAAATATATATATAAAATCTTTGAAATATTTCACTCAGTATAATACCTTCAAGATCCATCCATGCTGTTGTAAATGGCAGTATTTCTTAATTTTTCATGGTTCAGTAGTATTCCATAGTATATATTTACCATACTTATTTTATCCATTCATCCATTAATGGATACTGAAGTTATTTCCATCTCTTGCTTAGAGTTAATAATTTTATAATGAACATAAGAGTGGAGATATGTCTTCGAATAGTGACTTCGTTTCCTTTAGATATATACCTAGAGGTGGGATTACTGAATCATATGGTAATTTTACTTTTAATAATATGAATAATCTCCATACTGTTTTCCATACAAATTTATATCCCTATCACAGTGCATAAGTTCCCATTTTTTTCCCCAATATTTACCAAAAATTTGTTAGTTTTAATTTTTTGGTAGTATATATTCTAATAGATAGTACTATCTTGTTGTGTTTTTTCTGAGGTAAAAACAACAACAACAACAACAAAATGACTTGCCCTGAGGTTTTTACGTTGAGCACTTTTTTTTAATGCTCCTGTTGGTCATTTATATAACTTTTTTGAAAAAAAAAAAGTCTATTGAGATCCTTTTGCTATTTTTTTTAATTATATATATTTTTCTATTTGTATCTGTTGGTTATTAACCTTTTTTCAGATAAAAGATTTGTAAGTATTTTCTTCCATTCTATGGATTGTGTTTACATTCCCTTTTTTTTTTTTTTGGCAATGCAGAAACTTTAGTTTGATGTAATACCATTTATTTATTTATGCTTCTTTTGCTTGTGTTTTTGGCCTGGTATCCAAAAAACTATTCGCAAGACCAATGTCAAGGAGAATTTTTCCTATGTTTTCCTTTAGGAAATTTAGTTTCATGCATCACATTTAAGTCTTTAATCTATTTCAAGTTAAGATTTATGAGTGATATAAGGTTCCAGTTTCATGCTGGTTTGTGTGACTATTCAGTTTTAAATATCATTTATTGAACAGACTATCTTTACCCATTATATATGTTGGCCCCTGTCAAATATTAGGTGACTGTATCAAAGGATTTATTTCTGGACTCTCAATTCTGTTCAACTTGTTTATTGGTCTGTTTTTGTGCCAGTATACTTTATTGTTTTGAGCATGAGGGCTTTGTAGTATAGTTTCAAATCAAGAAGTGTAATTTCGCTTCTTCATTCTTTCTCAGAACTGCTTTAATTATTTGTTGTCTTTTATGGTCTCATATAAATTTTAGGATTCTTTCCTTACTTCTGTAAAAAAAAATATTGGATTTTTTAAAAAGATTTTTTATTTATTTATTTGACAGAGAGAGATGACAAGCAGGCAGAGAGGCAGGCAGAGAGAGAAGAGTTAGCAGCTTCCTGCTGATCTGAGAGCCTGATGCAGGGCTCGATCCCAGGACCCTGGGATCATGACCTGAGCTGAAGGCAGCGGCTTAACCCACTGAGCCACCCAGGCACCCCTAGCATTGGATATTTGATAGGAATTGAATTTACAGATGGTTTTCGGTAGTATGGACATTTTAACAATGTTAATTCTTACCATTCATAAATATGAGCTATCTTTCCATTTATGTCTCCTTCAAATTCTTTATCAATGTCATAGTTTATGGGGTACAGATCTTTCATCTTGTTAGTTAAATCTTTTCCTAAGTATTTTATTATTTTTGATGCTATTGTGAATTAGATTGTTCTCTTTATTTTTTCAGATAGTTCATCATTAGAGTGTTAAAATGCTCTTGTCTTGTGCTTACTTTGGCAGCACATATACTAAAATTGGAATGATGCAGAGAAGATTAGCATGATCAATGAGCAAGGATGACATAAAAAACTATTTTAAAAAAACGAAACAAAACAAAATTCCTGTCTTTTATATATTGATCTTGTATTTGGCAGCTTTATTAAATTTGTTTATTCAAAATTTTTTGTGAAGTTTTTAGGATTTTTTTTTAATTTTTTTTTTTTATAAACATATATTTTTATCCCCTGGGGTACAGGTCTGTGAATCACCAGGCTTACACACTTCACAGCACTCACCAAATCACATACCCTCCCCAATGTCCATAATCCCACCCCCTTCTCCCAAACCCCCTCCCCCCGGCAACCTCAGTTTGTTTTGTGAGATCAAGAGTCACTTATGGTTTGTCTCCCTCCCAATCCCATCTTGTTTCATTTATTCTTCTTCTACCCACTTAAGCCCCCATGTTGCATCACCACTTCCTCATATCAGGGAGATCATATGATAGTTGTCTTTCTCTGCTTGACTTATTTCGCTAAGCATGATACGCTCTAGTTCCATCCATGTTGTTGCAAATGGCAAGATTTCATTTCTTTTGATGGCTGCATAGTATTCATTGTGTGTATATATACCACATCTTCTTGATCCATTCATCTGTTGATGGACATCTAGGTTCTTTCCATAGTTTTGGCTATTGTGGACATTTGCTGCTATAAACATTCGGGTGCATGTGTCCCTTTGGACCACTACATTTTTATCTTTAGGGTAAATACCCAATAGTGCAATTGCTGGGTCATAGGGCAGTTCTATTTTCAACATTTTGAGGAACCTCCATGCTGTTTTCCAGAGTGGCTGCACCAGCTTGCATTCCCACCAACAGTGTAGGAGGGTTCCCCTTTCTCCGCATCCTCGCCAGCATCTGTCATTTCCTGACTTGTTGATTTTAGCCATTCTGACTGGTGTGAGGTGATATCTCATTGTGGTTTTGATTTGTATTTCCCTGATGCCGAGTGATATGGAGCACTTTTTCATGTGTCTGTTGGCCATCTGGATGTCTTCTTTGCAGAAATGTCTGTTCATGTCTTCTGCCCATTTCTTGATTGGATTATTTGTTCTTTGGGTGTTGAGTTTGCTAAGTTCTTTATAGATTCTGGACACTAGTCCTTTATCTGATATGTCATTTGCAAATATCTTCTCTTAGGATTTTTTTACATGTAAGTTCATGTTATCCAAAAAAAGAAAATTTTACTTCTTCTTCTTTTTTTTTTTTTTTGGAGTCTTTTATTTCTTTGTGTTTCTTGTTTCTCTGGCTAGGACATCCAGTACTATGTCAAATGAGAGTAGTGAACGTGGACACACTTGTCTTTTTTCTGATCTTTAAGGGGAAAACTTTCAAACTTATTTGATTGAATATGAGATTAGCTCTGGGCTTGCAATATGTGTTTTTTCTTTAATAAATTTTTTAAATTATTTTTTAAAATTTTTTATAAACATATAATGTGTTTTTATCCCTAGGGGTACAGGTCTGTGAATCACCAGGTTTACACATGTCACAGCACTCACCATCACTCACCATAGCACCTGCCCTCCCCAATGTCCATACCCCCACCATCCTCTCCCAACACACCTCCCCGCAGCGACCCTCAGTCTGTTTTGTGAGATTCAGTCTTTTATGGTTTGTCTCCCTCCAAATCCCATCTTCTTTTATTTTTCTTTTCGTACGCCCGAAACCGCCTATGTTGCATCTCCACTTCATCATATCAGGGAGATCATATGATAGTTGTCTTTCTCAGATTGATTTATTTCGCCAAGCATAATACCCTCTAGTTCCATCCATGTCATCACAAATAGCAGGATTTCATTTCTTTTGATGGTTGCACAGTATCCCATTATACATATATACCATATCTTATTTATTGATTGATCTGTTGAAGGACATTTAGGTTCTTTCCATAGTTTAACTATTGTGGACATTGCTGCTATAAACATTTGGGTGCATGTGCCCCTTCAGAATGCCCCGTTTGTATCTTTAGGGTATATATCCAGTACTACAATCACTGGGTCATAGGGTAGTTCTATTTTCAGCTTTTTGAGGCACCTCCACGCTGTTTTCCAGAGTGGTTGCACCAGCTTGCATTCCCACGTACAGTGTAGGAGGGTTGCCCTTTCTCCACATCCTCGCCAGCATCTGTCATTGACTGACTTGTTCATTTTAGCCATTCTGAAAGGTGTGAGGTGGTATCTCATTCTGGTTTTGATTTGTATTTCCCTGATGCCGAGTGATGTGGAGCATTTTTTCATGTGTCTGTTGGCCATTTGGATGTATTCTTTGCAGAAATGTCTGTTCATGTCCTCTGCCATTTTTTTTTTTTCATTCGATTATTTGTTCTTAGGGTTCTTAGAGTTTTATAAGCTCTTTATAGATTTTGGATAGATACTGGCCCTTTATCTGGTATGTCATTTGCAAATATCTTCTCCCAGATAACTTCTGACAGTCATCTTTTGGCTTTGTTAACTGTTTCCTTTGCTGTGCAAAAGCTTTTTGATCTGATGAGATCCCAGTAGTTCATTCTTGCCCTTGCTTCCCTTGCCTTTGGCGATGTTCCTAGGAAGGAGTTGCTGCTGCTGAGGTCAAAGAGGTTGCTACCTGTTTTTTTCTCCTCAAGGATTTTGATGGATTCCTTTCTCACATTATGCTTCTTCATCCATTTCCAGTCTATTTTCATGTGTGGTGGTGTAAAAAAACGGGCCCAATTTCATTTTTTTCTGCATGTGGCTGTTCAATTTTCCCAACACCATTTGTTGAAGAGGCTGTCTTTTTTTTCCATAGGACATTCCTTTCTGCTTTGTTGAAGATTAGTTGACCATAGAGTTGAGGGTGTATTTCTCTGGGCTCTCTATTCTGTTCCATTGATCTATGTCTGTTTTGGGGACAGTTCCCTACTATCTTGATGATGACAACTTTGTAATAGAGGTTGAAATCTGGAATTGTGATGCCAACAACTTTGGCTTTCTTTTTCAATATTCCTCTGGCTATTCGAGGTATTTTCTGGTTCCTTATATATATAAGGATGATTCGTCCCATTTCTTTGAAAAAAATGGATGGGATTTTGATAGGGATTGCATTAAATGTGTAGATTGCTTTAGGTAGCATAGACATTTTCACAATATTTGTTCTTCCAATACAGGAGCATGGAACATTTTTCCATTTCTTTGTGTCTTCTTCAATTTCTTTCATGAGTACTTTAGAGTTTTCTGAGTATAGATTCTTTGTTAGGTTTATTCCTAGATATCTTAGGGTTTTGGGTGCAATTGTAAATGGGATTCACTCCTTAGTTTCTATTTCTTCAGTCTTGTTGGTATAAAAAAAATGCAACCAATTTCTGTTCATTGATTTATATCCTGACACTTTACAGAATTTCTATACAAGTTATAGCAGATTTGGAGTGGAGTCCTTTAAGTTTTCCACATACAGAATCATATCATCTGCAAACAGGGATAGTTTGACTTCTCTTCTGCCAATTTGGCAAAATTTGGATGCCTTTAATTTCTTTTTGTTGTCTGATTGCTGAGGCTAGGACTTCTAGTACAATGTTGAATAGCAGTGGTGATAACGGACATCCCTGCCGTGTTCCTGACCTCAGCGGAAAAGTATTCAGTTTTTCTCCATTGAGAATAATATTTGCAGTGGGTTTTTCATAGATGGCTTTGATAATATTGATAATATGTGCCCTCTATCACTACACTTTGACGAGTTTTTTTTTAAAGATTTTATTTATTTATTTGACAGAGAGAGAGATCACAAATAGGCAGAGAGACAGACAGAGAGAGAGATGAGGAGAATCAGGCTCCCTGCTGAGCAGAAAGCCCAATGCAGGACTCGATCCCAGGCCCCTGGGATCATGACCTGAGCCGAAGGTAGAGGCTTAACCCACTGAGCCACCCAGGCGCCCCACTTTGAAGAGTTTTTAAGCAGGAAGGGATACTGCACTTTGCCAAATGCTTTTTCAGCATCTATGGAGAGTATCATATGGTTCTTGTTCTTTCTTTTATTGATGTGTGTTGTATCACATTGATTGATTTGCAGATGTTGAACCAACCTTGTAGCCCTGGAATAAATCCCAGTTGGTCGTGGTGAATAATCCTTTTAAGGTACTGTTGAATCTTATTGGCTAGTATTTTGGTGAGAATTTTCTCATCTGTGTTCATCAAGGATATTGGTCTGTAGTAGTTCTCTTTTTTGATGGGATCCTTGTCTGGTTTTGGGATCAAGGTGATGTTGGCCTCAGGAAAAAAAAAAAAGAGTTTGGGAGTTTTCCTTCCATTTCTATTTTTTTGGAACAGTATCATGAGAATAGGAATTAATTCTTCTTTAAATGTTTGGTAGAATTCCCCTGGGAAGCCATCTGGCCCGGGGCTTTTGTTTGTTTGGAGATTTTTGATGACTGTTTCAATCTCCGTACTGGTTATGGGTCTGTTCAGGTTTTCTATTTCTTCCTGGTTCAGTTGTGGTAGTTTATATGTCTCTAGGAATGTATCCATTTCTTCCAGATTGTTGAATTTGTTGGCATAGAGTTGCTCATAGTATGTTCTTATAATTGTTTGTATTTCTTTGGTGTTGGTTGTGATCTCTCCTTTCATTCATGATTTTATTTATTTGGGGTTCTTTCTCTTTTCTTTTTGATAAGTCTGGAAAGGGGTTTATCAATCTTATTAATTCTTTCAAAGAACCAGCTCCTAGTTTCGTTGATTTTTGTTCTATTGTTTTTGTTGTTGTTGTTGTTATTGTTTTGTGGTTTTTGTTTGTTTGTTTCTATTTCATTGATTTCTGCTCTGATCTTTATTATTCCTCTTCTCCTGCTGGGTTTAGGCTTCCTTTGTTGTTCTTTCTCCAACTCCTTTAGGTGTAGGGTTATGTTGTGTATTTGAGATCTGAGAGAGAAGCGTGATTGCACACGTCTGTCACTGCACTCCCCAGGAGCAAGTCTGGGGAAGGCGCAGCACGCCGCCCCCAGAGAAGAGAAGGAGCCGTTGGCCTTGTGGTAGGGAAAAGGACGGGAAGCAGGGTAGCCTGCCATGGCAGGAAGAGCAGGCCGGTGGCAAGACAAGTGTCACCCGCCCTCTGTGCGGAGTGACAAAGCCTGGTTCCTAAGGAGACATGAGGGGACGATTAGGGCAGGGATGCATGCTCCACACTGAGGAAGGAGAGTGGGCAGAAGGCAGGCCTGTCCTGTGCCTCTGGTCCCCAGGGGACAGCATCTCCTTCACCACCTGTCCATAGGGCAGACTTGGGCTAGCTACCAGGCGCCATACCAGGAAATGGCAGAAACAGCTCCCTCGAGAAACGGGCAGTCAGATGCCATCTTCCTCCAACATGTGACAGCGTTTTAGGTGGCAGGGGGTTTGCGGGGGAAGGAGTGGGGACAATCCCCCAAAGCTCCCCATTCCAGTGAACGGGCGGTGTTCAGGGAACCTGTCGCCTCCCCTCTCCTTTGGGGAAGGCACTGGCCTTGTCCGTGAATCCGCCTGAGGTCCAGTGCCAAAGGCCAAGCATTGCCTACACCGGGAGATGGTAGTGTGCTTAGAGTACCATCTTAGGCCATGCACGCTGCTGCAGGGTTGTGACTGTGTCTGCTTAGGTCGGCCTGGCAGGGTAAACCCAGGGCGACAACATGGAGGCTGGGAAAGCAAGGTCCAAGAGAAACCAGCTCTACCACGACTCTCCTTCCCTGATGCGACAGAGCGAACACCCAAAGCCTTGCTGAGGAAGCAGCAGAGAAGTGCGCTTCCCGCCAACTGAAAACCTCTGCGAAAGCATAGCAGTCGCTGGGAAATCAGAGTCGGTCCTGTGGGCTGCTGTTGCTGCTTGCCTTAGCCTAGTATTCGCAGCACGATGGGAGAAACCCGCATAGAGCGAAAGCCTCTTTGCCCTAGCATCCCCTCTGGGAAAACACAGCATTCTTTGGGAAATCAGAGTCCAGTCTGAGGGATGCTCTTGTTTGCATGAGCTGGTTTCCTCAGCACGATGTAATAAACCCGCATGGAGCGAAATCCTCTATGCCTGGGCATCCCCTATGCCTGAGAGAGAAGCGCGGTGGCACCTGTGGAAAGAGGCTTAAGGAAAGGGACACGTTTACACTTCGGTCCCCAGGAGCATGTCAGTGGAAGGTGCAGCACGCTGCCCGGGGAGAAGTGCAGGAGCCGCTGGCCTTCTGGTCTGGAAAGGGTTGCAAAGCAGGAGAGCCGGCAATACAAGTATCACCCGCTCCCAGTGCAGAGAGACAGGGGCCTGGCTGCTAAGGAGACAGGAGGGGATGAGTAGGGCAGGCTGCGTGCTCCACTCTAAGGAAGGAGTCTGGGCAGAAAGCATGCCTGTCCTGAGCCTCTGGGCCCAAGGAGAGAGCAGCTCCTTGGCCACCTGTCCCTGGGGCAGACATGCGCTAGCCACCAGGCGCCTACGCTGACTTCGCGGAAACAACTCCCTGAAATAACGGGGAGTCAGATGCCGTCTTCTTCCAGGATGTGGAAGCTTGCAGGAGGCACGGGGTTTAAGGTGAAGGAGTGGGCACAGTCCACCAAAGCTCCCTAATCTGTGCACGGGCCGTGTGCAGGGATCCTGTCGCCTCCTCTCTCCTGTGGTGAAGGCACTGGCCTAGACCCCGAGTCTGCCTGAGAGCCGCAGCCAAAAGCAAAGCCTAACCTACCCCAGGACATGGTAATAGGCATAGAGTGCCATGCTAGGCCAAGCACGCTGCTGCAGGGTTGTGACTGTGTCTGCTTAGTTCCGAATAGCAAGGTGAATCCCGGGCGCAAACTCAGAGCCCAGGAAAGCAAGTCCCAAGAGGCACCAGCTCTCCCGCGACTCTTCTTCCCTGACGCGAATGAAGCCTTGCGGAGGAAGCAGCAACGAAGTGCTGTTCGCTCCAAGCCAAAGCCTCTACGAAAGCACAGCATTCGCTGAGAAATGTTCTGTGGGCTGCTGCTGCTTGCCTGAGCCCAGTCACGGTGGGAGAAACCCGCAGACAGCGAAAGCTTCTATGCCTGGGCATCTCCCCTGGGAAAGCACAGCGTTCCTTGGGAAATCAGAGTTGGGTTTGGGGATGCTGTTGCTGCTTGCCTGAGCTAGTCTCCACAGCTCGGTGGAAGATACCCGCATGGAGCGAAATACTCTTCTTCCCAGCATCCCCTCTGCCTGAGAGTGAAGCCAAGTGTGGGGAAGGCGCAGCACACCGCCCCCGGAGAGGAGAAGGAACCCTTGGCCTTCGGATCGGGAAACACACGGGAAGCAGGATAGCCTGACGCAGCACGAATAGCAGGCCTGTGGCAAGACAAGAGTCACCCGCTCCCTGTGCGGTGAGATGGAAGCCTGGCTGCTAAGGAGACATGAGGGGACGACTAGGGCAGAGGCGAGTGTTCCACTCTTAGGAAGGAGTCTGGGAAGAAAGCATTCATGTCCTGAGCCTCTGGGCCCAAGGAGACAGCAGCTTCTTGGCCACCTGTCCCTGGGGAAGATATACGCTATCCACCAGGCGCCTACGCTGACCTCGCGGAAACAGCTCCCTGAAATAACGGGGAGTCAGATGCCGTCTTCTTCCAGGATCTGGAGGCTTGCAGGAGGCACGGGGTTTAAGGGGTAGGAGTGGGCACAATCCCACAAAGCTACCTATTCAGTGCACGGGTGGTGTGCAGGGATCCTGTCACCTCTCCTTTCCTGTGGGGAAAGCAATGGCCTAGTCCAAGTATCCGCCTGAGCGCCAGAGTAAAAGGCCAAGCGATGCCTACACTGGGAGATGGTAGTTTGCATAGAGTGCCATCCTAGGCTACGCACGGTACTGCAGGTTTGTGGCTGTGTCTGCATAGTTCGGCCTGGCAGGGTGAACCCAGAACGCGATCATGGAGCCCGGGAAAGCAAGGCCCAAGAGGCAGCAGCTCTCCCACAGCTCTTCTTCCATGACGCGACTGAAGCCTTGCGGAGCAAGCAGCAGCGAAGTGCTGTTCGCTCCGAACAAAGCCTCTGCGTAAGCACAGCATTCGCTGAAAAATGATCTGCGGGCTGCTGCTGCTTGCCTGAGCCCAGTCTCGCGGTGGGAGAAACCCTCATCCAGCGAAAGCTTCTATGCCTGGGCATCACCCCTGGGAAAGCACAGCGTTCCTTGGGAAATCAGAGTTGGTTTTGGAGATGCTGTTTCTGCTTGACTGAGCTAGTCTCCACAGCTTGGTGGAAGATACCCGCATGGAGCGAAATACTCTTCTTCCCAGCATCCCCTCTTCCTGAGAGTGAAGCCAAGTGTGCGGAAGGCGCAGCACACCGCCCCCGGAGAGGAGAAGGAGCCCTTGGCCTTGGGGTCGGGAAACACTCGGGAAGCAGGATAGCCTACCGAGGCACGAACATCCGGCCGGTGGCAAGACAAGAGTCACCCACTCCCTGTGCTGTGAGTGGAAGCCTGGCTGCTAAGGAGACATGAGGGGACGACTAGGGCAGAGGCGCGTGCTCCACTCTTAGGAAGGAGTCTGGGCAGAAAGCATGCCTGTCCTGAGCCTCTCGGCCCAAGGAGACAGCAGCTCCTTGGCCACCTGTCCCTGGGGCAGACATGCGCTAGCCACCAGGCGCCTACACTGAACTTGCAGAAACAGCTCCAAAATAACGGGCAGTCAGATGCCATCTTCCCCCAGGATGTGGAAACTTGGAGGAGGCACGGGATTTAAGGGGAACGAGAGACCATATTTCCACAAAGCTCCCTAATCTGTGCGCGGGCCGTGTGCAGGGATCCTGTCGCCTCCTCTCTCCTGTGGTGAAGGCACTAGCCTAGACCCCGAGTCTGCCTGAGAGCCGGAGCAAAAAGCAAAGCTTAACCTACCCCAGGACATGGTAATAGGCATAGAGTGCCATGCTAGGCCAAGTACGCTGCTGCAGGGTTGTGACTGTGTCTGCTTAGTTCCGAATAGCAAGGTGAATCCCGGGCGCAAACTCAGAGCCCAGGAAAGCAAGTCCCATGAGGCACCAGCTCTCCCGCGGCTCTTCTTCCCTGCCGCGCAGAGTGAACACCCAAAGACTTTCTGAGGAAGCAGCAGTGAAGTGCGTTTCGTGCCAAGCTGAAAACCTCTGAGAAAGCATAGCAGTCGCAGGGAAATCAGAGTCGGTTCTGAGGGCTGCTGTTGCTGCTTGCCTTAGCCTAGTATTCGCAGCACGATGGGAGAAACCCGCATAGTGCGAAAGCTTCTTTGCCCTGGCATCCCCTCTGGGAAAGCACAGCATTCTTTGGGAAATCAGAGTCCGGTCTGAGGGATGCTCCTGTTTGCCTGAGCTGGTCTCCTCAGCACGCTGTAATAAACCCGCATGGAGCGAAATCCTCTATGCCTGGGCATCCCCTCTGCCTGAGAGAGTAGCGCGGTGGCGCCTGTGGAAAGAGCCTTAAGGAAAGGGACACGTTTTCACTGCGTTCTCCAGGAGCATGTCAGTGGAAGGTGCAGCACGCTGCCCGGGGAGAAGAGCAGGAGCCGTTGGCCTTCTGGTCTGGAAAGGGTTGCGAAGCAGGAGAGCCGGCAATACAATTATCACCCGCTCCCAGTGCAGAGAGACAAGGGCCTGGCTGCTAAGGAGACAGGAGGGGATGAGTAGGGCAGGACACGTGCTCCACTCTTAGGAAGGAGTCTGGGCAGAAAGCATGCCTGTCCTGGGCCCAAGGAGAGAGCAGCTCCTTGGCCACCTGTCCCTGGGGCAGACATTCGCTAGCCACCAGACGCCTACGCTGACCTTGCGGAAACAGCTCCCTGAAATAACGGGGAGTCAGGTGCCGTCTTCTTCCAGTATGTGGAAGCTTGCAGGAGGCACGGGGTTTAAGGGAAAGGAGTGGGCACAGTCCCCCAAAGCTCCCTATTTAGTGCACGGGCGGTGTGCAGGGATCCTGTCACCTCTCCTTTCCTGTGGGGAAATCAATGGCCTAGTCCAAGAATCTGCCTTATCGCCAGAGTAAAAGGCCAAGCGATGCCTACACTGGGAGATGGTAGTGTGCAGAGAGTGCCATCCTGGCTACGCACGATACTGCAGGGTTGTGGCTGTGTCTGCATAGTTCGGCCTGGCAGGGTGAACCCAGAACGCGATCATGGAGCCCGGGAAAGCAAGGCCCAAGAGGCACCAGCTCTCCCACAGCTCTTCTTCCCTGACACGACTGAAGCCTTGCGGAGGAAGCAGCAGCGAAGTGCTGTTCGCTCCAAGCCAAATCCACTGCGAAAGCACAGCAGTCGCTTAGAAATGTTCTGCGGGCTGCTGCTGCTTGCCTGAGCCCAGTCTCTCGGTGGGAGAAACCCTCATCCAGCAAAAGCCTCTATGCCTGGAAATCTCCCCTGGGAAAGCACAGCGTTCCTTGGGAAATGAGTTGGGTTTGGGGATGCTGTTGCTGCTTGCCAGAGCTAGTCTCCACAGCTCGGTGGAAGATACCCGCATGGAGCGAAATACTCTTCTTCCCAGCATCCCCTCTGCCTGAGAGTGAAGCCAAGTGTGGGGAAGGCGCAGCACAACGCCCCCGGAGAGGAGAAGGAGCACTTGGCCTTGGGGCCGGAAAAACTCGGGAAGCAGGATAGCCTGCCACGGCACCTACAGCAGGCCGGTGGCAAGACAAGAGTCACCCGCTCCCTGTGCGGTGAGATGGAAGCCTGGCTGCTAAGGAGACATGAGGGGACGACTAGGGCAGAGGCGCGTGCTCCACTCTTAGGAAGGAGTCTGGGCAGAAAGCATGCCTGTCCTGAGCCTCTGGGCCCAAGGAGACAGCAGTTCCTTGGCCACCTGGCCCTGAGGCAGACATTCGCTAGCCAGCATGCGCCTACGCTGAACTCGCAGAAACAGCTCCAAAATAACGGGCAGTCAGATGCCATCTTCCTCCAGATGTGGAAGCTTGGAGGAGGAACGGTGTTTTAGGGGAAGGAGTGGGCATAGTTCCCCAAAGCTCCCTAGTGTGTGCACGGGCCATGTGCAGGGATCCTGTCGCCTCCTCTCTGCTGTGGTGAAGGCACTGGCCTATACCCCAGTCTGCCTGAGAGCCGGAGCCAAAGCAAAGCCTAACCTACCCCAGGACATGGTAATAGGCATAGAGTGCCATGCTAGGCCAAGCACGCTGCTGCAGGGCTGTGACTGTGTCTGCTTAGTTCCGAATAGCAAGGTGAATCCCGGGCGCAAATTCAGAGCCCAGGAAAGCAAGTCCCAAGAGGCACCAGCTCTCCCGCGGCTCTTCTTCGCTGCCGCGCAGAGTGAACACCCAAAGCCTTTCTGAGGAAGCAGCAGTGAAGTGCGTTTCGTGCCAAGCTGAAAACCTCTGAGAAAGCATAGCAGTCGCTGGGAAATCAGAGTCGGTTCTGAGGGCTGCTGTTGCTGCTTGCCTTAGCCTAGTATTCGCAGCACGATGGGAGAAACCCGCATAGTGCGAAAGCCTCTTTGCCCTGGCATCCCCTCTGGGAAAGCACAGCATTCTTTGGGAAATCAGAGTCCGGTATGAGGGATGCTCCTGTTTGCCTGAGCTGGTCTCCTCAGCACGCTGTAATAAACCCGCATGGAGCGAAATCCTCTATGCCTGGGCATCCCCTCTGCCTGAGAGAGAAGCGCGGTGGCGCCTGTGGAAAGAGCCTTAAGGAATGGGACACGTTTTTCACTGCGGTCCCCAGGATCATGTCAGTGGAAGGTGCAGCACGCTGCCCGGGGAGAAGAGCAGGAGCCGTTGGCCTTCTGGTCTGGAAAGGGTTGCGAAGCAGGAGAGCCAGAAATACAAGTATCACCCGCTCCCAGTGCAGAGAGACCGGGGCCTGGCTGCTAAGGAGAAAGGAGGGGATGAGTAGGGCAGGCCGCGTGCTCCACACTTAGGAAGGAGTCTGGGCTGAAAGCATGCCTGTCCTGAACCTCTGGGCCCAAGGAGAGAGCAGCTCCTTGGCCACCTGTCCCTGGGGCAGACATGCGCTAGCCACCAGGCGCCTACGCTGACCTCGCGGAAACAGCTCCCTGAAATAACGGGGAGTCAGGTGCCATCTTCTTCCAGGATGTGGAAGCTTGCAGGAGGCACGGGGTTTAAGGGAAAGGAGTGGGCACAGTCCCCCAAAGCTCCCTATATAGTGCACGGGCGGTGTGCAGGGAACTGTAACCTCTCCTTTCCTGTGGGGAAAGCAATGTCCTAGTCCAAGTATACGCCTGAGCGCCAGAGTAAAAGGCCAAGCGAATGCCTACACTGGGAGATGGTAGTGTGCATAGAGTGCCATCCTAGGCTATGCACGGTACTGCAGGGTTGTGGCTGTGTCTGCATAGTTCGGCCTGGCATGGTGAAACCAGAACGCGATCATGGAGCCCGGGAAAACAAGGCCCAAGAGGCACCAGCTCTCCCACAGTTCTTCTTCCCTGACGCGACTGAAGCCTTGCGGAGGAAGCAGCAGCGAAGTGCTGTTCGCTCCAAGCCAAAGCCTCTGCGAAAGCACAGCATTCGCTGAGAAATGTTCTGCGGGCTGCTGCTGCTTGCCTGAGCCCAGTCTCTCGGTGGGAGAAACCCTCATCCAGCAAAAGCCTCTATGCCTGGAAATCTCCCCTGGGAAAGCACAGCGTTCCTTGGGAAATAAGAGTTGGGTTTGGGGATGCTGTTGCTGCTTGCCTGAGCTAGACTCCACAGCTCGGTGGAAGATACCCGCCTGGAGCGAAATACTCTTCTTCCCAGCATCCCCTCTGCCTGACAGTGAAGCCAAGTGTGGGGAAGGCTTAGCACACCGCCCCCGGAGAGGAAAAGGAGCCCTTGGCCTTGGGGCCGGAAAAACTCGGGAAGCAGGATAGCCTGCCGAGGCACGAACAGCCGGCCGGTGCAAGACAAGAGTCACCCGCTCCCTGTGCGGTGAAATGGAAGCCTGGCTGCTAAGGAGACAGTAGACGACTAGGGCAGAGGCGCGTGCTCCACTCTTAGGAAGGAGTCTGGGCAGAAAGCATGCCTGTCCTGAGCCTCTGGGCCCAAGGAGACAGCAGCACCTTGGCCACCTGGCCCTGGGGCAGACATTCGGTAGCCACCAGGCGCCTACGCTGACCTCGCGGAAACAGCTCCCTGAAATAACGGGGAGTCAGGTGCCGTCTTCTTCCAGGATGTGGAAGCTTGCAGGAGGCACGGGGTTTAAGGGAAAGGAGTGGGCACAGTCCCCCAAAGCTCCCTACTTAGTGCACGGGCGGTGTGCAGGGATCCTGTCACCTCTCCTTTCCTGTGGGTAAAGCAATGGCCTAGTCCAAGTATACGCCTGAGCTCCAGAGTAAAAGGCCAAGCGAAGCCTACACTGGGAGATGGTAGTGTGCATAGAGTGCCATCCTAGGCTATGCACGGTACTGCAGGGTTGTGGCTGTGTCTGCATAGTTCGGCCTGGCAGGGCAAAACCAGAACGCGATCATGGAGCCCGGGAAAACAAGGCCCAAGAGGCACCAGCTCTCCCACAGCTCTTCTTCCCTGACGCGACTGAAGCCTTGCGGAGGAAGCAGCAGCGAAGTGCTGTTCGCTCCAAGCCAAAGCCTCTGCGAAAGCACAGCATTCGCTGAGAAATGTTCTGCGGGCTGCTGCTGCTTGCCTGAGCCCAGTCTCTCGGTGGGAGAAACCCTCATCCAGCAAAAGCCTCTATGCCTGGAAATCTCCCCTGGGAAAGCACAGCGTTCCTTTGGAAATCAGAGTTGCGTTTGGGGATGCTGTTGCTGCTTGCCTGAGCTAGTCTCCACAGCTCGGTGGAAGATACCCGCCTGGAGCGAAATACTCTTCTTCCCAGCATCTCCTCTTCCTGAGAGTGAAGCCAAGTGTGGGGAAGGCGCAGCACACCGCCCCCGGAGAGGAGAAGGAGCCCTTGGCCTTGAGGTCGGGAAACACTCGGGAAGCAGGATAGCCTACCGAGGCACGAACAGCCGGCCGGTGGCAAGAGAAGAGTCACCCGCTCCCTGTGCTGTGAGTGGAAGCCTGGCTGCTAAGGAGACATGAGGGGACGACTAGGGCAGAGGCGCGTGCTCCACTCTTAGGAAGGAGTCTGGGCAGAAAGCATGCCTGTCCTGAGCCTCTGGGCCCAAGGAGACAGCAACTCCTTGGCCACCAGTCCCTGGGGCAGACATGCGCTAGCCACCAGGCGCCTACACTGAACTCGCAGAAACAGCTTCAAAATAACGGGCAGTCTGATGCCATCTTCCCCCAGGATGTGGAAGCTTGGAGGAGGCACGTGGTTTAAGGGGAACGAGAGACCATATTTCCCCAAAGCTCCCTAATCTGTGCGCGGGCCGTGTGCAGGGATCCTGTCGCATCCTCTCTCCTGTGAAGGAACTGGCCTAGACCCCGAGTCTGCCTGAGAGCCGTAGCAAAAAGCAAAGCCTAACCTACCCCAGGACATGGTAATAGGCATAGAGTGCCATGCTAGGCCAAGCACGCTGCTGCAGGGTTGTGACTGTGTCTGCTTAGTTCCAAATAGCAAGGTGAATCCCGGGCGCAAACTCAGAGCCCAAGAAAGCAAGTCCCATGAGGCACCAGCTCTCCTGCGGCTCATCTTCCCTGCCGCGCAGAGTGAACACCCAAAGCCTTTCTGAGGAAGCAGCAGTGAAGTGCGGTTCGTGCCAAGCTGAAAACCTCTGAGAAAGCATAGCAGTCGCTGGGATATCAGAGTCAGTTCTGAGGGCTGCTGTTGCTGCTTGCCTTAGCCTAGTATTCGCAGCACGATGTGAGAAACCCGCATAGAGCGAAGCCTCTTTGCCCTGGCATCCCCTCTGGGAAAGCACAGCATTCTTTGGGAAATCAGATTCCGGTCTGAGTGAATGCTCCTGTTTGCCTGAGCTGGTCTCCTCAGCACGGTGTAATAATCCCGCATGGAGCGAAATCCTCTATGCCTGGGCATCCCCTCTGCCTGAGAGAGAAGCGCGGTGGCGCCTGTGGAAAGAGCCTTAAGGAAAGGGACACCTTTTTCACTGGGGAACCCAGGAGCATGTCAGTATAAGGTGCAGCACGCTGCCCGGGGAGAATAGCAGGAGCCGTTGGCCTTCTGGTCTGGAAAGGGTTGCGAAGCAGCAGAGCCGGCAATACAAGTATCACCCGCTCCAGTGCAGAGAGACAGGGGCCTGGCTGCTAAGGAGACAGGAGGGGATGAGTAGGGCAGGCCGCGTGCTCCACTCTTAGGAAGGAGGCTGGGCAGAAAGCATGCCTGTCTTGAACCTCTGGGCCCAAGGAGAGAGCAGCTCCTTGGCCACCTGTCCCTGGGGCAGACATGCGCTAGCCACCAGGCGCCTACGCTTCCCTCGCGGAAACAGCTCCCTGAAATAACGGGGAGTCAGGTGCCGTCTTCTTCCAGGATGTGGAAGCTTGCAAGGAGGCACGGGGTTTAAGGGAAAGGAGTGGGCAGAGTCCCCCAAAGCTCCCTATTCAGTCCACGGGCGGTGTGCAGGGATCCTGTCACCTCTCCTTTCCTGTGGGGAAAGCAATGGCCTAGTCCAAGTATACGCCTGAGCGCCATTGTAAAAGGCCAAGCGAAGCCTACACTGGGAGATGGTAGTGTGCATAGAGTGCCAATTGGGCTACGCACGGTACTGCAGGGTTGTGGCTGTGTCTGCATAGTTCGGCGTGGCACGGTCAACCCAGAACGCATTCATGGAGCCCGGGAAAACAAGGCCCAAGAGGCACCAGCTCTCCCACAGCTCTTCTTCCCTGACGCGACTGAAGCCTTGCGGAGGAAGCAGCAGCGAAGTGCTGTTCGCTCCAAGCCAAAGCCTCTGCGAAAGCACAGCATTCGCTTAGAAATGTTCTGCGGGCTGCTGCTGCTTGCCTGAGCCCCGTCTCTCGGTGGGAGAAACCCTCATCCAGCAAAAGCCTCTATGCCTGGGCATCTCCCCTGGGAAAGCACAGCGTTCCTTGGGAAATAAGAGTTGGGTTTGGGGATGCTGTTCCTGCTTGCCTGAGCTAGTCTCCACAGCTCGGTGGAAGATACCCGCATGGAGCGAAATACTCTTCTTCCCAGCAACCCTTCTGCTTGAGACTGAAGCCAAGTGTGGGGAAGGTGCACCACACCGCCCCTGGAGAGAAAAAGAAGCACTTGGCCTTGGGGTCGGGAAACACTCGGGAAGCAGGATAGCCTGCAGAGGCACGAACAGCCGGCGGGTGCAAGACAAGAGTCACCCGCTCCCTGTGCGGTGAGATGGTCGCCTGGCTGCAAAGGAGACAAGAGGGGACGACTAGGGCAGAGGCGTGTGCTCCACTCTTAGGAAGGAGTCTGGGCAGAAAGCATGCCTGTCCTGAAACTCTGGGCCCAAGGAGACAGCAGCTTCTTGGCCACCTGGCCCTGGGGCAGACATGCGCTAGCCACCAGGCGCCTACGCTGAACTCGCAGAAACAGCTCCAAAATAACGGGCAGTCTGATGCCATCTTCCTCCAGGATGTGGAAGCTTGGAGGAGTCAGGGGGTTTAAGGGGAAGGAGTGGGCATAGTTCCCCAAAGCTCCCTAGTGTGTGCACGGGCCGTGTGCAGGGATCCTGTCGATTCCTCTCTCCTGTGGTGAAGGCAATGGCCTAGACCCCGAGTCTGCCTGAGAGCCGGAGCCAAAAGCAAAGCCTAACCTACCCCAGGACATGTTAATAGGCATAGAGTGCCATGCTAGGCCAAGCACGCTGCTGCAGGGTTGTGACTGTGTCTGCTTAGTTCCGAATAGCAAGGTGAATCCCGGGCGCAAAGTCAGAGCCCAGGAAAGCAAGTCCCAAGAGGCACCAGCTCTCCCGCGGCTCATCTTCCCTGCCGCGCAGAGTGAACACCCAAAGCCTTTCTGAGGAAGCAGCAGTGAAGTGCGGTTCGTGCCCACCTGAAAACCTCTGAGAAAGGATAGCAGTCGCTGGCAAATCAGAGTCAGTTCTGAGGGCTGCTGTTGCTGCTTGCCTTAGCCTAGTATTCGCAGCACGATGGGAGAAACCCGCATAGAGCGAAAGCCTCTTTGCCCTGGCATCCCCTCTGGGAAAGCACAGCATTCTTTGGGAAATCAGAGCCCGTCTGAGGGAATGAATGCTCCTGTTTGCCTGAGCGGGTCTCCTCAGCACGGTGTAATAAACCCGCATGGAGCGAAATCCTCTATGCCTGGGCATCCCCTCTGCCTGAGAGAGAAGCGCGGAGGCGCCTGTGGAAAGAGCCTTAAGGAAAGGGACACGTTTTTCACTGGGGTACCCAGGAGCATGTCAGTGGAAGGTGCAGCACGCTGCCCGGGGAGAAGAGCAGGAGCCGTTGGCCTTCTGGTCTGGAAAGGGTTGCGAAGCAGGAGAGCCGGAAATGCAAGTATCACCCGCTCCCAGTGCAGAGAGACAGGGGCCTGGCTGCTAAGGAGAAAGGAGGGGATGAGTAGGGCAGGCCACGTGCTCCACTCTTACGAAGGAGTCTGGGCAGAAAGCATGCCTGTCCTGAACCTCTGGGCCCAAGGAGAGAGCAGCTCCTTGGCCACCTGTCCCTGGGGCAGACATGAGCTAGCCACCAGGCGCCAACGCTGACCTCGCGGAAACAGCTCCCTGAAATTACGGGGAGTCAGGTGCTGTCTTCTTCCAGGATGTGGAAGCTTGCAGGAGGCACGGGGTTTAAGGGAAAGGAGTGGGAACAGTCCCCCAAAGCTCCCTATTTAGTGCACGGGCGGTGTGCAGGGATCCTGTCACCTCTCCTTTCCAGTGGGGAAAGCAATGGCCTAGTCCAAGAATCTGCCTTAGCGCCAGAGTAAAAGGCCAAGCGATGCTTATACCAGAGATGGTAGTGTGCATAGAGTGCCATCCTAGGCTACGCACGGTACTGCAGGATTGTGGCTGTGTCTGCATAGTTCGGCCTGGCAGGGTGAACCCAGAACGCGATCATGGAGCCCGGGAAAGCAAGGCTCAAGAGGAACCAGCTCTCCCACAGCTCTTCTTCCATGACGCGACTGAAGCCTTGCGGAGGAAGCAGCAGCGAAGTGCTGTTCGCTCCATCCAAACCCTCTACGAAAGCGCAGCAGACGCTTAGAAATGTTCTGCGGGCTGCTGCTACTTGCCTGAGCCCAGTCTCTCGGTGGGAGAAACCCTCATCCAGCAAAAGCCTCTATGCCTGGAAATCTCCCCTGGAAAAGCACAGCGTTCCTTGGGAAATCAGAGTTGGGTTTGGGGATGCTGTTGCTGCTTGCCTGAGCTAGTCTCCACAGCTCGGTGGAAGATACCCGCCTGGAGCGAAATACTCTTCTTCCCAGCATCCCCTCTGCCTGACAGTGAAGCCAAGTGTGGGGAAGGCGCAGCACACCGCCCCCGGAGAGGAGAAGGAGCCCTTGGCCTTGGGGTCGGAAAAAATCCGGAAGCAATAGCCTGCCACGGCACCTACAGCAGGCCGGTGGCAAGACAAGAGTCACCGACTCCCAGTGCGGTGAGATGGAAGCCTGGCTGCTAAGGAGACATGAGGGGACGACTAGGGCAGAGGCGCGTGCTCCACTCTTAGGAAGGAGTCTGGGCAGAAAGCATGCCTGTCCTGAGCCTCTGGGCCCAAGGAGACAGCAGCACCTTGGACACCTGGCCCTGGGGCAGACACGCTCTAGCCACCAGGCGCCTACCCTGAACTCGCAGAAACAGCTCCAAAATAACGGGCAGTCTGATGCCATCTTCCTCCAGGATGTTGAAGCTTGGAGGAGTCACGGGGTTTAGGGGAAGGAGTGGGCATAGTTCCCCAAAGCTCCCTAGTGTGTGCACGGGCCGTGTGCAGGGATCCTGTCGCCTCCTCTCTCCTGTGGTGAAGGCACTGGCCTAGACCCCGAGTCTGCCTGAGAGCCGGAGCCAAAAGCAAAGCCTAACCTACCCCAGGACATGTTAATAGGCATAGAGTGCCATGCTAGGCCAAGCACGCTGCTGCAGGGTTGTGACTGTGTCTGCTTAGTTCCGAATAGCAAGGTGAATCCCGGGCGCAAAGTCAGAGCCCAGGAAAGCAAGTCCCAAGAGGCACCAGCTCTCCCGCGGCTCTTCATCCCTGCCGCGCAGAGTGAACACCCAAAGCCTTTCTGAGGAAGCAGCAGTGAAGTGCGGTTCGTGCCAAGCTGAAAACCTCTGAGAAAGCATAGCAGTCGCTGGGAAATCAGAGTCGGTTCTGAGTGCTGCTGTTGCTGCATGCCTTAGCCTAGTATTCGCAGCACGATGGGAGAAACCCGCATAGAGCGAAAGCCTCTTTGCCCTGGCATCCCCTCTGGGAAAGCACAGCATCCTTTGGGAAATCAGAGTCCGGTCTGAGAGATGCTCCTGTTTGCCTGAGCGGGTCTCCTCAGCGCGGTGTAATAAACCCGCATGGAGCGAAATCCTCTATGCCTGGGTATCCCCTCTGCCTGAGAGAGAAGCGCGGTGGCGCCTGTGGAAAGAGCCTTAAGGAAAGGGACACGTTTTTCACTGGGGTACCCAGGAGCATGTCAATGGAAGGTGCAGCACGCTGCCCGGGGAGAAGAGCAGGAGCCGTTGGCCTTCTGGTCTGGAAAGGGTTGCGAAGCAGGAGAGCCAGAAATACAAGTATCACCCGCTCCCATTACAGAGAGACAGGGGCCTGGCTGCTAAGGAGACAGGAGGGGATGAGTAGGGCAGGCGACGTGCTCCACTCTTACGAAAGAGTCTGGGCAGAAAGCATGCCTGTCCTGAACCTCTGGGCCCAAGGAGAGAGCAGCTCCTTGGCCACCTGTCCCTGGGGAAGACATGCGCTAGCCACCAGGCGCCTACGCTGACCTCGCGGAAACAGCTCCCTGAAATAACGTGGAGTCATGTGCCGTCTACTTCCAGGATGTGGAAGCTTACGGGAGGCACGGGGTTTAAGGGAAAGGAGTGGGCACAGTCCCCCAAAGCTCCCTATTTAGTGCACGGGCGGTGTGCAGGGATCCTGTCACCTCTCCTTTCCTGTGGGGAAAGCAATGGCCTAGTCCAAGAATCTGCCTTAGCGCCAGAGAAAAAGGCCAAGCGATGCCTACACTGGGAGATGGTAGTGTGCATAGAGAGCCATTCTAGGCTACGCACGGTACTGCAGGGTTGTGGCTGTGTCTGCATAGTTCGGCCTGGCAGGGTGAACCGAGAACGCGATCATGGAGCCCTGGAAAGCAAGGCTCAAGAGGAACCAGCTCTCCCACAGCTCTTCTTCCATGACGCGACTGAAGCCTTGCGGAGGAAGCAGCAGCGAAATGCTGTTCGCTCCAAGCCAAACCCTCTGAGAAAACACAGCATTCGCTGAGAAATGTTCTGCGGGCTGCTGCTGCTTGCCTGAGCCCAGTCTCTCGGTGGGAGAAACCCTCATCCAGCAAAAGCCTCTATGCCTGGAAATCTCCCCTGGGAAAGCACAGCGTTCCTTGGGAAATCAGAGTTGGGTTTGGGGATGCTGTTGCTGCTTGGCTGAGCTAGTCTCCCCCGCTCGGTGGAAGATACACGCCTGGAGCGAACTACTCTTCTTCCCAGCATCCCCTCTGCCTGACAGTGAAGCCAAATGTGGGGAAGGCTTAGCACACCGACCCCGGAGAGGAGAAGGAGCCCTTGGCCTTGGGGCCGGAAAAACTCGGGAAGCAGGATAGCCTGCCGAGGCACGAACAGCCGGCCGGTGCAAGACAAGAGTCACCCGCTCCCTGTGCGGTGAGATGGAAGCCTGGCTGCTAAGGAGACATGAGGAGACGACTAGGGCAGAGGCGCGTGCTCCACTCTTAGGAAGGAGTCTGGGCAGAAAGCATGCCTGTCCTGAGACTCTGGGCCCAAGGAGACAGCAGCTTCTTGGCCACCTGGCCCTGGGGCAGACATGCGCTAGCCACCAGGCGCCTACGCTGAACTCGCAGAAACAGCTCCAAAATAACGGGCAGTCTGATGCCATCTTCCTCCAGGATGTGGAAGCTTGGAGGAGTCAGGGGGTTTAAGGGGAAGCAGTGGGCATAGTTCCCCAAAGCTCCCTAGTGTGTGCACGGGCCGTGTGCAGGGATCCTGTCGATTCCTCTCTCCTGTGGTGAAGGCAATGGCCTAGACCCCGAGTCTGCCTGAGAGCCGGAGCCAAAAGCAAAGCCTAACCTACCCCAGGACATGTTAATAGGCATAGAGTGCCATGCTAGGCCAAGCACGCTGCTGCAGGGTTGTGACTGTGTCTGCTTAGTTCCGAATAGCAAGGTGAATCCCGGGCGCAAAGTCAGAGCCCAGGAAAGCAAGTCCCAAGAGGCACCAGCTCTCCCGCGGCTCTTCTTCCCTGCCGCGCAGAGTGAACACCCAAAGCCTTTCTGAGGAAGCAGCAGTGAAGTGCGGTTCGTGCCCACCTGAAAACCTCTGAGAAAGGATAGCAGTCGCTGGCAAATCAGAGTCGCTTCTGAGGGCTGCTGTTGCTGCTTGCCTTAGCCTAGTATTAGCAGCACGATGGGAGAAACCCGCATAGAGCGAAAGCCTCTTTGCCCTGGCATCCCCTCTGGGAAAGCACAGCATCCTTTGGGAAATCAGAGTCCGGTCTGAGAGATGCTCCTGTTTGCCTGAGCGGGTCTCCTCAGCACGGTGTAATAAACCCGCATGGAGCGAAATCCTCTATGCCTGGGCATTCCCTCTGCCTGAGAGAGAAGCGCGGTGGCGCCTGTGGAAAAAGCCTTCAGGAAAGGGACACGTTTTTCACTGCGGTCCTCAGGAGCATGTCAGTGGAAGGTGCAGAACGCTGCCTGGGGAGAAGAGCAGGAGCCGTTGGCCTTCTGCTCTGGAAACGGTTGCAATAAAGGAGAGCTGGCAATACAAGTATCACCCGCTCCCAGTGCAGAGAGACAGAAGCCTGGCTGCTAAGGAGACATGAGGGGATGAGTAGGACAGGGCGCATGCTCCACTCTTAGGAAGGAGTCTGGGCAGTAAGCATGCCTGTCCTGAACCTCTGGGCCTAAGGAGACAGCGGCTTCTTGGCAATGTGTCCCTGGGTCAGACATGCGCTAGCCACCAGGTGCCTACGCTGAACTCGCAAAAACAGCTCCCTGAAATAATGGAGATTGAGATTTCGTCTTCCTCCAAGATGTGGAAGCTTGGAGGAGGCACGGGGTTTAAGGGGAAGGAGTGGGCACAGTTCCCCAACCTCCCTATTCAGTTTACGGGCGGCGTGCAGGGATCTTGTCACCTCTCTTTTTCTGTGGGGAAAGCACTGGCCTAGTCTGAGAATCCGCCTGAGCGCCAGAGTAAAAGGCCAAGCGATGCCTACACTGGGAGATGGTAGTGTGCATAGAGTGCCATCCTAGACTACACAAGCTACTGCAGGGTTGTGGCTCTGTCTGCTTAGTTCGGCCTGGCAGGGTGAACACAGGATGCGAACATGGAGCCCGGTTAAGCAAGGCCCAAGAGGCACCAGCTCTCCCGCAGCTCTTCTTCCCTGTCGTGACTGAAGCCTTGCTGAGGACACAGCAGCAAAGAGCTCGTCGCTCCAAGACAAAGCCTCTGCGAAAGCACAGCATTCGCTGAGAAATGTTCTGCGGGCTGCTGCTGCTTGCCTGAGCCCAGTCTCGCGGTGGGAGAAACCCGCATATAGCGAAAGCCTCTTTGCCTGGGCAACTCCCCTGGGAAAGCACAGCGTTCCTTGGAAAATCAGAGTTGGTTTTGGGGCTGCTGCTGCTGCTTGCCTGAGCTAGTCTCCGCAGCTCGGTGGAAGATTCCCGCATGGAGCAAAATACTCTGCACTAGCATCCCCTCTGCCTGAGAGAGAAGCCAAGGGTGGGGTAGGCGCAGCACACCGCCCCCGGAGAAGAGAAGGAGCCGTTGGCCTTGGGGTTGTGAAACGCTCGGGAAGCAGGATAGCCTGCCGTGGCACGAAGAGAAGGCCGGTGGCAAGACAAGTGTCACCCGCTCCCTGTGCGGAGAGATGGAAGCCTGGCTGCTAAGGAGACATGAGGGGACGACAAGGGCAGAGGCGCGTGCTCCACTCTTAGGAAGGAGTCTGGGCAGAAAGCATGCCTGTCCTGACCCTCTGGGCACAAGGAGACAGTAGCTCCTTGGCCACCTGTCCTGGGGCAGACATTCGCTAGCCTCCAGGCGTCCACGCTGAACTCGCAGAAACAGCTCCCAAAATAACGGGCAGTCAGATGCCATCTTCCTCCAGATGTGGAAGCTTGGAGGAGGCACGGGGTTTAAGGGGAAGGAGTGGGCACAGTCCCCCAAAGCTCCCTTATCTGTGCACGGACCATGTGCAAGAATCCTGTCGCCTCCTCTCTCCTGTGGTGAAGTCACTGGCCTAGACCCCGAATCTGTCTGCGCGCCAGAGCAAAAAGCAAAGCCTAACCAAACAAAGGAAATGGTAATAGGCATAGAGTGCCATGCTAGTCCAAGCACGCTGCTGCAGGGTTGTGACTGTGTTTGCTTAGTTCCGAATAGCAAGGTGAATCCCGGGCGTAAACTCAGAGCCCAGGATACCAATTCCCAAGAGGCACCAGCTCCCCCGCGGATCTTCTTCTCTGCTGCGCAGAGTGAACACCCAAAGCCTTTCTGAGGAAGCAGCAGCCAAGCGGGGTTCGTGCCAAGCTGAAAGCCTCTGAGAAAGCATAGCAGTCGCTGGGAAATCAGCGTCGTTTCTGAGGGCTGCTGTTGCTGCTTGCCTTAGCCTAGTATTCGCAGCACAATGGGAGAAACCCGCATGGAGCGAAATCCTCTATGCTTGGCCATCCCCTCTGCCTGAGAGAGAAGCGCGGTTGCGCCTGTGGAAAGAGCCTTAAGGAAAGGGACACGTTTTTCACTCTGGTCCCCAGGAGCATATCTGTGGAAGGTGCAGCACGCTGGCCGGGGAGAAGAGCTGCAGTCATTGGCCTTCTCGTCTGGAAATGGTTGCGAAAATGGAGAGACGGCAATACAAGTATCACCCGCTCCCAGTGCAGAGAGACAGAAGCCAGGCTGCTAAGGAGACAGGAGGGGATGAGTAGGGCAGGGCTCGTGCTCCACTCTTAGGAAGGAGTCTGGGCAGAAAGCATGCCTGTCCTGAGCCTCTGGGCCCAAGGAGACAGCAGCACCTTGGCCACCTGTCCCTGGGGCAGACATGCGCTAGCCACCAGGCGCCTACGCTGACCTCGCGGAAACAGCTCCCTGAAATAACGGGGAGTCAGATGCCGTCTTCCTCCAGGATGTGGAAGCTTGGCGGAGGCACGGGGTTTAAAGGGAAGGAGTGGGCAGAGTCCCCAAAGCTCCCTATTCAGTGCACGGGCGGTGTGCAGGGATCCTGACACCTCTCCTTTCCGGTGGGAAAGCACTGGCCTATTATGAGAATCCGCCTGAGCGCCAGAGTAAATGGCCAAGCGATGCCTACACTGGGAGATGGTAGTGTGCATAGAGTGCCATCCTAGGCTACGCAAGCTACTGCAGGGTTGTGGCTGTGTCTGCTTAGTTCGGCCTAGCAGGGTGAACACAGGATGCGAACATGGAGCCCGGGAAAGCAAGGACCAAGAGGCACCCGCTCTCCCGCAGCTCTTCTTCCCTGTCGTGACTGAAGCCTTGCTGAGGACGCAGCAGCAAAGTGCTCTTCGCTCCAAGCCAAAGCCTCTGCGAAAGCACAGCATTCGCTGAGAAATGTTCTGCGGGCTGCTGCTGCTTGCCTGAGCCCAGTCTCGCGGTGGGAGAAACCCGCATACAGCGAAAGCCTCTTTGCCTGGGCAACTCCCCTGGGAAAGCACAGCGTTCCTTGGAAAATCAGAGTTGGTTTTGGGGCTGCTGCTGCTGCTTGCCTGAGCTAGTCTCCGCAGCTCGGTGGAAGATTCCCGCATGGAGCAAAATACTCTTTGCCCTAGCATCCCCTCTACCTGAGAAGCCAAGGGTGGGGAAGGCGCAGCACACCGCCCCCGGAGAAGAGAAGGAGCCGTTGGCCTTAGGGTTGGGAAACGCTCGGGAAGCAGGATAGCCTGCCCTGGCACGAACAGAAGGCCGGCGGCAAAACAAGAGTCACAGGCTCCCTGAACGGTGAGATGGAAGCCTGGCTGCTAAGGAGACATGAGGAGACGACTAGGGCAGAGGCGCGTGCTCCACTCTTAGGAAGGAGTCTGGGCAGAAAGCATGCCTGTCCTGACCCTCTGGGCACAAGGAGACAGTAGCTCCTTGGCCACCTGTCCTGGGGCAGACATTCGCTAGCCTCCAGGCGTCCACGCTGAACTCGCAGAAACAGCTCCCAAAATAACGGGCAGTCAGATGCCATCTTCCTCCAGATGTGGAAGCTTGGAGGAGGCACGGGGTTTAAGGGGAAGGAGTGGGCACAGTCCCCCAAAGCTCCCTTATCTGTGCACGGGACGTGTGCAGGGATCCTGTCGCCTCCTCTCTCCTGTGGTGAAGTCACTGGCCTAGACCCCGAATCTGCCTGCGCGCCAGAGCAAAAAGCAAAGCCTAACCAAACAAAGGAAATGGTAATAGGCATAGAGTGCCATGCTAGGCCAAGCACGCTGCTGCAGGGTTGTGACTGTGTCTGCTTAGTTCTGAATAGCAAGGTGAATCCCGGGCGTAAACTCAGAGCCCAGGATACCAGTTCCCAAGAGGCACCAGCTCCCCCGCGGATCTTCTTCCCTGCTGCGCAGAGTGAACACCCAAAGCCTTTCTGAGGAAGCAGCAGCCAAGCGCGGTTCGTGCCAAGCTGAAAGCCTCTGAGAAAGCATAGCAGTCGCTGGGAAATCAGCGTCGGTTCTGAGGGCTGCTGTTGCTGCTTGCCTTAGCCTAGTATTCGCAGCACAATGGGAGAAACCCGCATGGAGCGAAATCCTCTATGCTTGGCCATCCCCTCTGCCTGAGAGAGAAGCGCGGTGGCGCCTGTGGAAAGAGCCTTAAGGAAAGGGACACGTTTTTCACTCTGGTCCCCAGGAGCATATCTGTGGAAGGTGCAGCACGCTGGCCGGGGAGAAGAGCTGCAGTCATTGGCCTTCTGGTCTGGAAATGGTTGCGAAAATGGAGAGACGGCAATACAAGTATCACCCGCTCCCAGTACAGAGAGACAGAAGCCTGGCTGCTAAGGAGACAGGAGGGGATGAGTAGGGCAGGGCTCGTGCTCCACTCTGAGGAAGGAGTCTGGGCAGAAAGCATGCCTGTCCTGAGCCTCTGGGCCCAAGGAGACAGCAGCTCCTTGGCCACCTGTCCCTGGGGCAGACATGCGCTAGCCACCAGGCGCCTACGCTGACCTCGCGGAAACAGCTCCCTGAAATAACGGGGAGTCAGATGCCGTCTTCCTCCAGGATGTGGAAGCTTGGCGGAGGCACGGGGTTTAAAGGGAAGGAGTGGGCAGAGTCCCCAAAGCTCCCTATTCAGTGCACGGGCGGTGTGCAGGGATCCTGACACCTCTCCTTTCCTGTGGGGAAAGCACTGGCCTATTCTGAGAATCCGCCTGAGCGCCAGAGTAAATGGCCAAGCGATGCCTACACTGGGAGATGGTAGTGTGCAGAGTGCCATCCTGGGCAACGCACGCTTCTTCAGGGTTGTGGGCTGGGTCTGCTTAGTTCGGCCTGGCACGGTGAATCCAGGGCGCCAACATGGAGTCCGGGAAAGCAAGGTCCAAGGGACACCAGCTCTCCCGCGACTCTCCTTCCCTGATGCCACAGAGCGAACACCTCCGGCAGCTCTTCTTCCCGGTCGCGACTGAAGCCTTGCTGAGGAAGCAGCAGCAGCAAAGTGCTCTTCGCTCCAAGCCAAAGCCTCTGTGAAAGCACAGCATTCGCTGAGAAATGTTCTGCGGGCTGCTGCTGCTTGCCTGAGCCCAGTCTCGCGGTGGGAGAAAACCCGCATACAGGGAAAGCCCCTCTTTGCCTGGGCAACTCCCCTGGGAAAGCACAGCGTTCCTTGGGAAATCAGAGTTGGTTTTGGGGCTGCTGCTGCTGCTGCTTGCCTGAGCTAGTCTCCGCAACTCGGTGGAAGATACCCGCATGGAGCAAAATACTCTTTTCCCTCGCATCCCCTCTGCATGAGAGAGAAGCCAAGGGTGGGGAAGGCGCAGCACACCGCCCCTGGAGAAGAGAAGGAGCCGTTGGCCTTGGGGTCGGAAAACGCTCGGGAAGCAGGATATCCTGCCGTGGCACGAAGAGAAGGCCGGCTGCAATACAAGAGTCACCGGCTCCCTGAGCGGTGAGATGGAAGCCTGGCTGCTAAGGAGACATGAGGGGACGACTAGGGCAGAGGCGCGTGCTCCACTCTTAGGAAGGAGTCTGGGCAGAAAGCATGACTGTCCTGAGCCTCTGGGCCCAAGGAGACAGCAGCTCTTTGGCCACCTGTCCCTGGGGCAGACATGCTAGCCACCAGGCGCCTACGCTGACCTCGCGGAAACAGCTCCCTGAAATAACGGGGAGTCAGATGCCGTCTTCCTCCAGGATGTGGAAGCTTGGCGGAGGCACGGGGTTTAAAGGGAAGGAGTGGGCAGAGTCCCCAAAGCTCCCTATTCAGTGCACGGGCGGTGTGCAGGGATCCTGTCACCTCTCCTTTCCTGTGGGGAAAGCACTGGCCTATTCTGAGAATCCGCCTGAGCGCCAGAGTAAATGGCCAAGCGATGCCTACACTGGGAGATGGTAGTGTGCATAGAGTGCCATCCTAGGCTACGCACGCTTCTTCAGGGTTGTGGCTGGGTCTGCTTAGTTCGGCCTGGCTCGGTGAATCCAGGGCGCCAACATGGAGTCCGGGAAAGCAAGGTCCAAGGGACACCAGCTCTCCCGCGACTCTCCTTCCCTGATGCCACAGAGCGAACACCTCCGGCAGCTCTTCTTCCCGGTCGCGACTGAAGCCTTGCTGAGGAAGCAGCAGCAAAGTGCTCTTCGCTCCAAGCCAAAGCCTCTGTGAAAGCACAGCATTCGCTGAGAAATGTTCTGCGGGCTGCTGCTGCTTGCCTGAGCCCAGTCTCGCGGTGGGAGAAACCCGCATACAGGGAAAGCCTCTTTGCCTGGGCAACTCCCCTGGGAAAGCACAGCGATCCTTGGGAAATCAGAGTTGGTTTTGGGGCTGCTGCTGCTGCTGCTGCTGCTTGCCTGAGCTAGTCTCCGCAGCTCGGTGGAAGATACCCGCATGGAGCAAAATACTCTTTTCCCTCGCATCCCCTCTGCATGAGAGAGAAGCCAAGGGTGGGGAAGGCGCAGCACACCGCCCCTGGAGAAGAGAAGGAGCCGTTGGCCTTGGGGTCGGAAAACGCTCGGGAAGCAGGATATCCTGCCGTGGCACGAACAGAAGGCCGGCTGCAATACAAGAGTCACCGGCTCCCTGAGCGGTGAGATGGAAGCCTGGTTGCTAAGGAGACATGAGGGGACGACTAGGGCAGAGGCGCATGCTCCACTCTTAGGAAGGAGTCTGGGCAGAAAGCATGCCTGTCCTGACCCTCTGGGGCACAAGGAGACAGTAGCTCCTTGGCCACCTGTCCTGGGGCAGACATTCGCTAGCCTCCAGGCGTCCTTGCTGAACTCGCAGAAACAGCTCCCAAAATAACGGGCAGTCAGATGCCATCTTCCTCCAGATGTGGAAGCTTGGAGGAGGCACGGGGGTTTAAGGGGAAGGAGTGGGCACAGTCCCCCAAAGCTCCCTTATCTGTGCACGGGACGTGTGCAGGGATCCTGTCGCCTCCTCTCTCCTGTGGTGAAGGCACTGGTCTAGACCTCGAGTCTGCCTGAGAGCCAGAGCAAAAAGCAAAGCCTAACCAAACTCAGGAAATGTTAATAGGCATAGAGTGCCATGCTAGGCCAAGCACGCTGCTGCAGGGTTGTGACTGTGTCTGCTTAGTTCTGAATAGCAAGGTGAATGCCGGGTGTAAACTCGGAGCCCAGGAAACCAAGTCCCAAGAGGCACCAGCTCCCCCCGCGTCTCTTCTTCCCTGCCGCGCAGAGTGAACACCAAAAGCCTTTCTGAGGAAGCTGCAGCAAAGTGCGGTTCGTGCCAAGCTGAAAACCTCTGCGAAAGCATAGCAGTCGCTGGGAAATCAGAGTCGGTTCTGAGGGCTGCTGTTGCTGCTTGCCTTAGCCTAGTATTCACAGCACGATGGGAGAAACCCGCATAGAGCGAAAGCCTCTTTGCCCTGGCATCCCCTCTGGGAAAGCACAGCATTCTTTGGGAAATCAGAGTCCGGTCTGAGGGATGCTCCTGTTTGCCTGAGCTGGTCTCCTCAGCACGGTGTAATAAACGCACATGGAGCGAAATCCTCTATGCCTGGGCATCCCCTCTGCCTGAGAGAGAAGCGCGGTGGCACCTGTGGAAAAGGCCTTAAGGAAAGGGAAATGATTTTCACTGCGGTCCCCAGGAGCATGTCAGTGGAAGGTGCAGCACGCTGCCTGGGGAGAAGAGCAGGAGCCGTTGGCTTTCTGGTCTGGAAACGGTTGCGATAAAGGAGAGCTGGCAATACAAGGATCACCCGCTCCCAATTCAGAGCGACAGAAGCCTGGCTGCTAAGGAGACAGGAGGGGATGAGTAGGGCAGGGCGCATGCTCCACTCTTAGGAAGGAGTCTGGGCAGTAAGCATGCCTGTCCTGAACCTCTGGGCCGAAGGAGACAGCAGGTTCTTGGCAACGTGTCCCTGGGGCAGACATGCGCTAGCCACCAGGTGCCTACGCTGAACTCGCAAAAACAGCTCCCTGAAATAATGGGGAGTGAAATGTCGTCTTCCTCCAGGATGTGGAAGCTTGGAGGAGGCACGGGGTTTAAGGGGAAGGAGGGGGCACAGTCCCCCAAGCTCCCTATTCAGTTCACGTGCGGCGTGCAGGCAGGCATCTTTTCACCTCTCTTTTTCTATGGGGAAAGCACTGGCCTACTCTGAGAATCCGCCTGAGCGCCAGAGTAAAGGCCATGCGATGCCTACACTGGGAGATGGTAGTGTGTGCATAGAGTGCCATCCTAGGCTACGCAAGCTACTGCAGGGTTGTGGCTGTGTCTGCTTAGTTTCGGCCTGGCAGGGTGAACCCAGGATGCAAACATGGAGCCCGGGAAAGCAAGGCCCAAGAGGCACCCGCTCTCCCGCAGCTCTTCTTCCCTGTCGCGACTGAAGCCTTGCTGAGGACGCAGCAGCAAAGTGCTCTTCGCTCCAAGCCAAAGCCTCTGCGAAAGCACAGCATTCGCTGAGAAATGTTCTGCAGGCTGCTGCTGCTTACCTGAGCCCCGTCTCTCGGTGGGAGAAACCCTCATCCAGCGAAAGCCTCTTTGCCTGGGCAACTCCCCTGGGAAAGCACAGCGTTCCTTGGGAAATCAGAGTTGGTTTTGGGGCTGCTGCTGCTGCTGCTTGCCTGAGCTAGTATTCGCAGCACAATGGGAGAAACCCGCATGGAGCAAAATCCTCTATGCTTGGCCATCCCCTCTGCCTGAGAGAGAAGCCAAGGGTGGGGAAGGCGCAGCACACCGCCCCCGGAGAAGAGAAGGAGCCGTTGGCCTTGGGGTTGGGAAACGCTCGGGAAGCAGGATAGCCTGCCGTGGCACGAACAGAAGGCCGGCGGCAAAACAAGAGTCAACCGGCTCCCTGAGCGGTGAGATGGAAGCCTGGCTGCTAAGGAGACATGAGGGGACGACTAGGGCACAGGCGCGTGCTCCACTCTTAGGAAGGAGTCTGGGCAGAAAGCATGCCTGTCCTGACCCTCTGGGCACAAGGAGACAGTAGCTCCTTGGCCACCTGTCCTGGGGCAGACATTCGCTAGCCTCCAGGCGTCCACGCTGAACTCGCAGAAACAGCTCCCAAAATAACGGGCAGTCAGATGCCATCTTCCTCCAGATGTGGAAGCTTGGAGGAGGCACGGGGTTTAAGGGGAAGGAGTGGGCACAGTCCCCCAAAGATCCATTATCTGTGCACGGGCCATGGGCAGGGATCCTGTCGCCTCCTCTCTCCTGTGGTGAAGTCACTGGCCTAGACCCCGAATCTGCCTGCGCGCCAGAGCAAAAAGCAAAGCCTAACCAAACAAAGGAAATGGTAATAGGCATAGAGTGCCATGCTAGGCCAAGCACGCTGCTGCAGGGTTGTGACTGTGTCTGCTTAGTTCTGAATAGCAAGGTGAATCCCGGGCGTAAACTCAGAGCCCAGGATACCAGTTCCCAAGAGGCACCAGCTCCCCCGCGGATCTTCTTCCCTGCTGCGCAGAGTGAACACCCAAAGCCTTTCTGAGGAAGCAGCAGCCAAGCGCGGTTCGTGCCAAGCTGAAAGCCTCTGAGAAAGCATAGCAGTCGCTGGGAAATCAGCGTCGGTTCTGAGGGCTGCTGTTGCTGCTTGCCTTAGCCTAGTATTCGCAGCACAATGGGAGAAACCCGCATGGAGCGAAATCCTCTATGCTTGGCCATCCCCTCTGCCTGAGAGAGAAGCGCGGTGGCGCCTGTGGAAAGAGCCTTAAGGAAAGGGACACGTTTTTCACTCTGGTCCCCAGGAGCATATCTGTGGAAGGTGCAGCACGCTGGCCGGGGAGAAGAGCTGCAGTCATTGGCCTTCTGGTCTGGAAATGGTTGCGAAAATGGAGAGACGGCAATACAAGTATCACCCGCTCCCAGTACAGAGAGACAGAAGCCTGGCTGCTAAGGAGACAGGAGGGGATGAGTAGGGCAGGGCTCGTGCTCCACTCTTAGGAAGGAGTCTGGGCAGAAAGCATGCCTGTCCTGAGCCTCTGGGCCCAAGGAGACAGCAGCTCCTTGGCCACCTGTCCCTGGGGCAGACATGCGCTAGCCACCAGGCGCCTACGCTGACCTCGCGGAAACAGCTCCCTGAAATAACGGGGAGTCAGATGCCGTCTCTTCCTCCAGGATGTGGAAGCTTGGCGGAGGCACGGGGGTTTAAAGGGAAAGGAGTGGGCAGAGTCCCCAAAGCTCCCTATTCAGTGCACGGGCGGTGTGCAGGGATCCTGACACCTCTCCTTTCCTGTGGGGAAAGCACTGGCCTATTCTGAGAATCCGCCTGAGCGCCAGAGTAAATGGCCAAGCGATGCCTACACTGGGAGATGGTAGTGTGCAGAGTGCCATCCTGGGCAACGCACGCTTCTTCAGGGTTGTGGCTGGGTCTGCTTAGTTCGGCCTGGCACGGTGAATCCAGGGCGCCAACATGGAGTCCGGGAAAGCAAGGTCCAAGGGACACCAGCTCTCCCGCGACTCTCCTTCCCTGATGCCACAGAGCGAACACCTCCGGCAGCTCTTCTTCCCGGTCGCGACTGAAGCCTTGCTGAGGAAGCAGCAGCAAAGTGCTCTTCGCTCCAAGCCAAAGCCTCTGCGAAAGCACAGCATTCGCTGAGAAATGTTCTGCAGGCTGCTGCTGCTTACCTGAGCCCCGTCTCTCGGTGGGAGAAACCCTCATCCAGCGAAAGCCTCTTTGCCTGGGCAACTCCCCTGGGAAAGCACAGCGTTCCTTGGGAAATCAGAGTTGGTTTTGGGGCTGCTGCTGCTGCTTGCCTGAGCTAGTATTCGCAGCACAATGGGAGAAACCCGCATGGAGCAAAATCCTCTATGCTTGGCCATCCCCTCTGCCTGAGAGAGAAGCCAAGGGTGGGGAAGGCGCAGCACACCGCCCCCGGAGAAGAGGAGCCGTTGGCCTTGGGGTTGGGAAACGCTCGGGAAGCAGGATAGCCTGCCGTGGCACGAACAGAAGGCCGGCGGCAAAACAAGAGTCACCGGCTCCCTGAGCGGTGAGATGGAAGCCTGGCTGCTAAGGAGACATGAGGGGACGACTAGGGCACAGGCGCGTGCTCCACTCTTAGGAAGGAGTCTGGGCAGAAAGCATGCCTGTCCTGACCCTCTGGGCACAAGGAGACAGTAGCTCCTTGGCCACCTGTCCTGGGGCAGACATTCGCTAGCCTCCAGGCGTCCACGCTGAACTCTCGCAGAAACAGCTCCCAAAATAACGGGCAGAGTCAGATGCCATCTTCCTCCAGATGTGGAAGCTTGGAGGAGGCACGGGGTTTAAGGGGAAGGAGTGGGCACAGTCCCCCAAAGATCCATTATCTGTGCACGGGCCATGGGCAGGGATCCTGTCGCCTCCTCTCTCCTGTGGTGAAGTCACTGGCCTAGACCCCGAATCTGCCTGCGCGCCAGAGCAAAAAGCAAAGCCTAACCAAACAAAGGAAATGGTAATAGGCATAGAGTGCCATGCTAGGCCAAGCACGCTGCTGCAGGGTTGTGACTGTGTCTGCTTAGTTCTGAATAGCAAGGTGAATCCCGGGCGTAAACTCAGAGCCCGGGGATACCAGTTCCCAAGAGGCACCAGCTCCCCCGCGGATCTTCTTCCCTGCTGCGCAGAGTGAACACCCAAAGCCTTTCTGAGGAAGCAGCAGCCAAGCGCGGTTCGTGCCAAGCTGAAAGCCTCTGAGAAAGCATAGCAGTCGCTGGGAAATCAGCGTCGGTTCTGAGGGCTGCTGTTGCTGCTTGCCTTAGCCTAGTATTCGCAGCACAATGGGAGAAACCCGCATGGAGCGAAATCCTCTATGCTTGGCCATCCCCTCTGCCTGAGAGAGAAGCGCGGTGGCGCCTGTGGAAAGAGCCTTAAGGAAAGGGACACGTTTTTCACTCTGGTCCCCAGGAGCATATCTGTGTGGAAGGTGCAGCACGCTGGCCGGGGAGAAGAGCTGCAGTCATTGGCCTTCTGGTCTGGAAATGGTTGCGAAAATGGAGAGACGGCAATACAAGTATCACCCGCTCCCAGTACAGAGAGACAGAAGCCTGGCTGCTAAGGAGACAGGAGGGGATGAGTAGGGCAGGGCTCGTGCTCCACTCTTAGGAAGGAGTCTGGGCAGAAAGCATGCCTGTCCTGAGCCTCTGGGCCCAAGGAGACAGCAGCTCCTTGGCCACCTGTCCCTGGGGCAGACATGCGCTAGCCACCAGGCGCCTACGCTGACCTCGCGGAAACAGCTCCCTGAAATAACGGGGAGTCAGATGCCGTCTTCCTCCAGGATGTGGAAGCTTGGCGGAGGCACGGGGTTTAAAGGGAAGGAGTGGGCAGAGTCCCCAAAGCTCCCTATTCAGTGCACGGGCGGTGTGCAGGGATCCTGACACCTCTCCTTTCCTGTGGGGAAAGCACTGGCCTATTCTGAGAATCCGCCTGAGCGCCAGAGTAAATGGCCAAGCGATGCCTACACTGGGAGATGGTAGTGTGCAGAGTGCCATCCTGGGCAACGCACGCTTCTTCAGGGTTGTGGCTGGGTCTGCTTAGTTCGGCCTGGCACGGTGAATCCAGGGCGCCAACATGGAGTCCGGGAAAGCAAGGTCCAAGGGACACCAGCTCTCTCCCGCGACTCTCCTTCCCTGATGCCACAGAGCGAACACCCTCCGGCAGCTCTTCTTCCCGGTCGCGACTGAAGCCTTGCTGAGGAAGCAGCAGCAAAGTGCTCTTCGCTCCAAGCCAAAGCCTCTGTGAAAGCACAGCATTCGCTGAGAAATGTTCTGCGGGCTGCTGCTGCTTGCCTGAGCCCAGTCTCGCGGTGGGAGAAACCCGCATACAGGGAAAGCCTCTTTGCCTGGGCAACTCCCCTGGGAAAGCACAGCGTTCCTTGGGAAATCAGAGTTGGTTTTGGGGCTGCTGCTGCTGCTGCTTGCCTGAGCTAGTCTCCGCAACTCGGTGGAAGATACCCGCATGGAGCAAAATACTCTTTTCCCTCGCATCCCCTCTGCATGAGAGAGAAGCCAAGGGTGGGGAAGGCGCAGCACACCGCCCCTGGAGAAGAGAAGGAGCCGTTGGCCTTGAGGTCGGAAAACGCTCGGGAAGCAGGATATCCTGCCGTGGCACGAACAGAAGGCCGGCTGCAATACAAGAGTCACCGGCTCCCTGAGCGGTGAGATGGAAGCCTGGCTGCTAAGGAGACATGAGGGGACGACTAGGACAGAGGCGCGTGCTCCACTCTTAGGAAGGAGTCTGGGCAGAAAGCATGCCTGTCCTGAGCCTCTGGGCCCAAGGAGACAGCAGCTCCTTGGCCACCTGTCCCTGGGGCAGACATGCTAGCCACCAGGCGCCTACGCTGACCTCGCGGAAACAGCTCCCTGAAATAACGGGGAGTCAGATGCCGTCTTCCTCCAGGATGTGGAAGCTTGGCGGAGGCACGGGGTTTAAAGGGAAGGAGTGGGCAGAGTCCCCAAAGCTCCCTCTTCAGTGCACGGGCGGTGTGCAGGGATCCTGACACCTCTCCTTTCCTGTGGGGAAAGCACTGCCCTATTCTGAGAATCCGCCTGAGCGCCAGAGTAAATGGCCAAGCGATGCCTACACTGGGAGATGGTAGTGTGCATAGAGTGCCATCCTAGGCTACGCACGCTTCTTCAGGGTTGTGGCTGGGTCTGCTTAGTTCGGCCTGGCTCGGTGAATCCAGGGCGCCAACATGGAGTCCGGGAAAGCAAGGTCCAAGGGACACCAGCTCTCCCGCGACTCTCCTTCCCTGATGCCACAGAGCAACACCTCCGGCAGCTCTTCTTCCCGGTCGCGACTGAAGCCTTGCTGAGGAAGCAGCAGCAAAGTGCTCTTCGCTCCAAGCCAAAGCCTCTGTGAAAGCACAGCATTCGCTGAGAAATGTTCTGCGGGCTGCTGCTGCTTGCCTGAGCCCAGTCTCGCGGTGGGAGAAACCCGCATACAGGGAAAGCCTCTTTGCCTGGGCAACTCCCCTGGGAAAGCACAGCGATCCTTGGGAAATCAGAGTTGGTTTGGGGGGCTGCTGCTGCTGCTGCTTGCCTGAGCTAGTCTCCGCAGCTCGGTGGAAGATACCCGCATGGAGCAAAATACTCTTTTCCCTCGCATCCCCTCTGCATGAGAGAGAAGCCAAGGGTGGGGAAGGCGCAGCACACCGCCCCTGGAGAAGAGAAGGAGCCGTTGGCCTTGGGGTCGGAAAACGCTCGGGAAGCAGGATATCCTGCCGTGGCACGAACAGAAGGCCGGCTGCAATACAAGAGTCACCGGCTCCCTGAGCGGTGAGATGGAAGCCTGGTTGCTAAGGAGACATGAGGGGACGACTAGGGCAGAGGCGCATGCTCCACTCTTAGGAAGGAGTCTGGGCAGAAAGCATGCCTGTCCTGACCCTCTGGGCACAAGGAGACAGTAGCTCCTTGGCCACCTGTCCTGGGGCAGACATTCGCTAGCCTCCAGGCGTCCTTGCTGAACTCGCAGAAACAGCTCCCAAAATAACGGGCAGTCAGATGCCATCTTCCTCCAGATGTGGAAGCTTGGAGGAGGCACGGGGGTTTAAGGGGAAGGAGTGGGCACAGTCCCCCAAAGCTCCCTTATCTGTGCACGGGACGTGTGCAGGGATCCTGTCGCCTCCTCTCTCCTGTGGTGAAGGCACTGGTCTAGACCTCGAGTCTGCCTGAGAGCCAGAGCAAAAAGCAAAGCCTAACCAAACTCAGGAAATGTTAATAGGCATAGAGTGCCATGCTAGGCCAAGCACGCTGCTGCAGGGTTGTGACTGTGTCTGCTTAGTTCTGAATAGCAAGGTGAATGCCGGGTGTAAACTCGGAGCCCAGGAAACCAAGTCCCAAGAGGCACCAGCTCCCCCGCGTCTCTTCTTCCCTGCCGCGCAGAGTGAACACCAAAAGCCTTTCTGAGGAAGCTGCAGCAAAGTGCGGTTCGTGCCAAGCTGAAAACCTCTGCGAAAGCATAGCAGTCGCTGGGAAATCAGAGTCGGTTCTGAGGGCTGCTGTTGCTGCTTGCCTTAGCCTAGTATTCACAGCACGATGGGAGAAACCCGCATAGAGCGAAAGCCTCTTTGCCCTGGCATCCCCTCTGGGAAAGCACAGCATTCTTTGGGAAATCAGAGTCCGGTCTGAGGGATGCTCCTGTTTGCCTGAGCTGGTCTCCTCAGCACGGTGTAATAAACGCACATGGAGCGAAATCCTCTATGCCTGGGCATCCCCTCTGCCTGAGAGAGAAGCGCGGTGGCACCTGTGGAAAAGGCCTTAAGGAAAGGGAAATGATTTTCACTGCGGTCCCCAGGAGCATGTCAGTGGAAGGTGCAGCACGCTGCCTGGGGAGAAGAGCAGGAGCCGTTGGCTTTCTGGTCTGGAAACGGTTGCGATAAAGGAGAGCTGGCAATACAAGGATCACCCGCTCCCAATTCAGAGCGACAGAAGCCTGGCTGCTAAGGAGACAGGAGGGGGGATGAGTAGGGCAGGGCGCATGCTCCACTCTTAGGAAGGAGTCTGGGCAGTAAGCATGCCTGTCCTGAACCTCTGGGCCGAAGGAGACAGCAGGTTCTTGGCAACGTGTCCCTGGGGCAGACATGCGCTAGCCACCAGGTGCCTACGCTGAACTCGCAAAAACAGCTCCCTGAAATAATGGGGAGTGAAATGTCGTCTTCCTCCAGGATGTGGAAGCTTGGAGGAGGCACGGGGTTTAAGGGGAAGGAGGGGGCACAGTCCCCCAAGCTCCCTATTCAGTTCACGTGCGGCGTGCAGGCATCTTTTCACCTCTCTTTTTCTATGGGGAAAGCACTGGCCTACTCTGAGAATCCGCCTGAGCGCCAGAGTAAAGGCCATGCGATGCCTACACTGGGAGATGGTAGTGTGCATAGAGTGCCATCCTAGGCTACGCAAGCTACTGCAGGGTTGTGGCTGTGTCTGCTTAGTTCGGGCCTGGCAGGGTGAAACCCAGGATGCAAACATGGAGCCCGGGAAAGCAAGGCCCAAGAGGCACCAGCTCTCCCGCAGCTCTTCTTCCCTGTCGCGACTGAAGCCTTGCTGAGGACGCAGCAGCAAAGTGCTCTTCGCTCCAAGCCAAAGCCTCTGCGAAAGCACAGCATTCGCTGAGAAATGTTCTGCAGCACTGCTGCTGCTTACCTGAGCCCCGTCTCTCGGTGGGAGAAACCCTCATCCAGCGAAAGCCTCTTTGCCTGGGCAACTCCCCTGGGAAAGCACAGCGTTCCTTGGGAAATCAGAGTTGGTTTTGGGGCTGCTGCTGCTGCTGCTTGCCTGAGCTAGTATTCGCAGCACAATGGGAGAAACCCGCATGGAGCAAAATCCTCTATGCTTGGCCATCCCCTCTGCCTGAGAGAGAAGCCAAGGGTGGGGGAAGGCGCAGCACACCCGCCCCCGGAGAAGAGAAGGAGCCGTTGGCCTTGGGGTTGGGAAACGCTCGGGAAGCAGGATAGCCTGCCGTGGCACGAACAGAAGGCCGGCGGCAAAACAAGAGTCACCGGCTCCCTGAGCGCGGTGAGATGGAAGCCTGGCTGCTAAGGAGACATGAGGGGACGACTAGGGCACAGGCGCGTGCTCCACTCTTAGGAAGGAGTCTGGGCAGAAAGCATGCCTGTCCTGACCCTCTGGGCACAAGGAGACAGTAGCTCCTTGGCCACCTGTCCTGGGGCAGACATTCGCTAGCCTCCAGGCGTCCACGCTGAACTCGCAGAAACAGCTCCCAAAATAACGGGCAGTCAGATGCCATCTTCCTCCAGATGTGGAAGCTTGGAGGAGGCACGGGGTTTAAGGGGAAGGAGTGGGCACAGTCCCCCCAAAGATCCATTATCTGTGCACGGGCCATGGGCAGGGATCCTGTCGCCTCCTCTCTCCTGTGGTGAAGTCACTGGCCTAGACCCCGAATCTGCCTGCGCGCCAGAGCAAAAAGCAAAGCCTAACCAAACAAAGGAAATGGTAATAGGCATAGAGTGCCATGCTAGGCCAAGCACGCTGCTGCAGGGTTGTGACTGTGTCTGCTTAGTTCTGAATAGCAAGGTGAATCCCGGGCGTAAACTCAGAGCCCAGGATACCAGTTCCCAAGAGGCACCAGCTCCCCCGCGGATCTTCTTCCCTGCTGCGCAGAGTGAACACCCAAAGCCTTTCTGAGGAAGCAGCAGCCAAGCGCGGTTCGTGCCAAGCTGAAAGCCTCTGAGAAAGCATAGCAGTCGCTGGGAAATCAGCGTCGGTTCTGAGGGCTGCTGTTGCTGCTTGCCTTAGCCTAGTATTCGCAGCACAATGGGAGAAACCCGCATGGAGCGAAATCCTCTATGCTTGGCCATCCCCTCTGCCTGAGAGAGAAGCGCGGTGGCGCCTGTGGAAAGAGCCTTAAGGAAAGGGACACGTTTTTTCACTCTGGTCCCCAGGAGCATATCTGTGGAAGGTGCAGCACGCTGGCCGGGGAGAAGAGCTGCAGTCATTGGCCTTCTGGTCTGGAAATGGTTGCGAAAATGGAGAGACGGCAATACAAGTATCACCCGCTCCCAGTACAGAGAGACAGAAGCCTGGCTGCTAAGGAGACAGGAGGGGATGAGTAGGGCAGGGCTCGTGCTCCACTCTTAGGAAGGAGTCTGGGCAGAAAGCATGCCTGTCCTGAGCCTCTGGGCCCAAGGAGACAGCAGCTCCTTGGCCACCTGTCCCTGGGGCAGACATGCGCTAGCCACCAGGCGCCTACGCTGACCTCGCGGAAACAGCTCCCTGAAATAACGGGGAGTCAGATGCCGTCTTCCTCCAGGATGTGGAAGCTTGGCGGAGGCACGGGGTTTAAAGGGAAGGAGTGGGCAGAGTCCCCAAAGCTCCCTATTCAGTGCACGGGCGGTGTGCAGGGATCCTGACACCTCTCCTTTCCTGTGGGGAAAGCACTGGCCTATTCTGAGAATCCGCCTGAGCGCCAGAGTAAATGGCCAAGCGATGCCTACACTGGGAGATGGTAGTGTGCAGAGTGCCATCCTAGGCTACGCACGCTTCTTCAGGGTTGTGGCTGGGTCTGCTTAGTTCGGCCTGGCTCGGTGAATCCAGGGCGCCAACATGGAGTCCGGGAAAGCAAGGTCCAAGGGACACCAGCTCTCCCGCGACTCTCCTTCCCTGATGCCACAGAGCGAACACCTCCGGCAGCTCTTCTTCCCGGTCGCGACTGAAGCCTTGCTGAGGAAAGCAGCAGCAAAGTGCTCTTCGCTCCAAGCCAAAGCCTCTGTGAAAGCACAGCATTCGCTGAGAAATGTTCTGCGGGCTGCTGCTGCTTGCCTGAGCCCAGTCTCGCGGTGGGGAGAAACCCGCATACAGGGAAAGCCTCTTTGCCTGGGCAACTCCCCTGGGAAAGCACAGCGATCCTTGGGAAATCAGAGTTGGTTTTGGGGCTGCTGCTGCTGCTGCTGCTTGCCTGAGCTAGTCTCCGCAGCTCGGTGGAAGATACCCGCATGGAGCAAAATACTCTTTTCCCTCGCATCCCCTCTGCATGAGAGAGAAGCCAAGGGTGGGGAAGGCGCAGCACACCGCCCCTGGAGAAGAGAAGGAGCCGTTGGCCTTGGGGTCGGAAAACGCTCGGGAAGCAGGATATCCTGCCGTGGCACGAACAGAAGGCCGGCTGCAATACAAGAGTCACCGGCTCTCCCTGAGCGGTGAGATGGAAGCCTGGTTGCTAAGGAGACATGAGGGGACGACTAGGGCAGAGGCGCATGCTCCACTCTTAGGAAGGAGTCTGGGCAGAAAGCATGCCTGTCCTGACCCTCTGGGCACAAGGAGACAGTAGCTCCTTGGCCACCTGTCCTGGGGCAGACATTCGCTAGCCTCCAGGCGTCCTTGCTGAACTCGCAGAAACAGCTCCCAAAATAACGGGCAGTCAGATGCCATCTTCCTCCAGATGTGGAAGCTTGGAGGAGGCACGGGGGGTTTAAGGGGAAGGAGTGGGCACAGTCCCCCAAAGCTCCCTTATCTGTGCACGGGACGTGTGCAGGGATCCTGTCGCCTCCTCTCTCCTGTGGTGAAGGCACTGGTCTAGACCTCGAGTCTGCCTGAGAGCCAGAGCAAAAAGCAAAGCCTAACCAAACTCAGGAAATGTTAATAGGCATAGAGTGCCATGCTAGGCCAAGCACGCTGCTGCAGGGTTGTGTGACTGTGTCTGCTTAGTTCTGAATAGCAAGGTGAATGCCGGGTGTAAACTCGGAGCCCAGGAAACCAAGTCCCAAGAGGCACCAGCTCCCCCGCGTCTCTTCTTCCCTGCCGCGCAGAGTGAACACCAAAAGCCTTTCTGAGGAAGCTGCAGCAAAGTGCGGTTCGTGCCAAGCTGAAAACCTCTGCGAAAGCATAGCAGTCGCTGGGAAATCAGAGTCGGTTCTGAGGGCTGCTGTTGCTGCTTGCCTTAGCCCTAGTATTCACAGCACGATGGGAGAAACCCGCATAGAGCGAAAGCCTCTTTGCCCTGGCATCCCCTCTGGGAAAGCACAGCATTCTTTGGGAAATCAGAGTCCGGTCTGAGGGATGCTCCTGTTTGCCTGAGCTGGTCTCCTCAGCACGGTGTAATAAACGCACATGGAGCGAAATCCTCTATGCCTGGGCATCCCCTCTGCCTGAGAGAGAAGCGCGCGGTGGCACCTGTGGAAAAGGCCTTAAGGAAAGGGAAATGATTTTCACTGCGGTCCCCAGGAGCATGTCAGTGGAAGGTGCAGCACGCTGCCTGGGGAGAAGAGCAGGAGCCGTTGGCTTTCTGGTCTGGAAACGGTTGCGATAAAGGAGAGCTGGCAATACAAGGATCACCCGCTCCCAATTCAGAGCGACAGAAGCCTGGCTGCTAAGGAGACAGGAGGGGATGAGTAGGGCAGGGCGCATGCTCCACTCTTAGGAAGGAGTCTGGGCAGTAAGCATGCCTGTCCTGAACCTCTGGGCCGAAGGAGACAGCAGGTTCTTGGCAACGTGTCCCTGGGGCAGACATGCGCTAGCCACCAGGTGCCTACGCTGAACTCGCAAAAACAGCTCCCTGAAATAATGGGGAGTGAAATGTCGTCTTCCTCCAGGATGTGGAAGCTTGGAGGAGGCACGGGGTTTAAGGGGAAGGAGGGGGCACAGTCCCCCAAGCTCCCTATTCAGTTCACGTGCGGCGTGCAGGCATCTTTTCACCTCTCTTTTTCTATGGGGAAAGCACTGGCCTACTCTGAGAATCCGCCTGAGCGCCAGAGTAAAGGCCATGCGATGCCTACACTGGGAGATGGTAGTGTGCATAGAGTGCCATCCTAGGCTACGCAAGCTACTGCAGGGTTGTGGCTGTGTCTGCTTAGTTCGGCCTGGCAGGGTGAACCCAGGATGCAAACATGGAGCCCGGGAAAGCAAGGCCCAAGAGGCACCAGCTCTCCCGCAGCTCTTCTTCCCTGTCGCGACTGAAGCCTTGCTGAGGACGCAGCAGCAAAGTGCTCTTCGCTCCAAGCCAAAGCCTCTGCGAAAGCACAGCATTCGCTGAGAAATGTTCTGCAGGCTGCTGCTGCTTACCTGAGCCCCGTCTCTCGGTGGGAGAAACCCTCATCCAGCGAAAGCCTCTTTGCCTGGGCAACTCCCCTGGGAAAGCACAGCGTTCCTTGGGAAATCAGAGTTGGTTTTGGGGCTGCTGCTGCTGCTTGCCTGAGCTAGTATTCGCAGCACAATGGGAGAAACCCGCATGGAGCAAAATCCTCTATGCTTGGCCATCCCCTCTGCCTGAGAGAGAGTCAAGGGTGGGGAAGGCGCAGCACACCGCCCCCGGAGAAGAGAAGGAGCCGTTGGCCTTGGGGTTGGGAAACGCTCGGGAAGCAGGATAGCCTGCCGTGGCACGAACAGAAGGCCGGCGGCAAAAACAAGAGTCACCGGCTCCCTGAGCGGTGAGATGGAAGCCTGGCTGCTAAGGAGACATGAGGGGGGACGACTAGGGCACAGGCGCGTGCTCCACTCTTAGGAAGGAGTCTGGGCAGAAAGCATGCCTGTCCTGACCCTCTGGGCACAAGGAGACAGTAGCTCCTTGGCCACCTGTCCTGGGGCAGACATTCGCTAGCCTCCAGGCGTCCACGCTGAACTCGCAGAAACAGCTCCCAAAATAACGGGCAGTCAGATGCCATCTTCCTCCAGATGTGGAAGCTTGGAGGAGGCACGGGGTTTAAGGGGAAGGAGTGGGCACAGTCCCCCAAAGCTCCCTTATCTGTGCACGGGCCGTGTGCAGGGATCCTGTCGCCTCCTCTCTCCTGTGGTGAAGTCACTGGCCTAGACCCCGAATCTGCCTGCGCGCCAGAGCAAAAAGCAAAGCCTAACCAAACAAAGGAAATGGTAATAGGCATAGAGTGCCATGCTAGGCCAAGCACGCTGCTGCAGGGTTGTGACTGTGTCTGCTTAGTTCTGAATAGCAAGGTGAATCCCGGGCGTAAACTCAGAGCCCAGGATACCAGTTCCCAAGAGGCACCAGCTCCCCCGCGGATCTTCTTCCCTGCTGCGCAGAGTGAACACCCAAAGCCTTTCTGAGGAAGCAGCAGCCAAGCGCGGTTCGTGCCAAGCTGAAAGCCTCTGAGAAAGCATAGCAGTCGCTGGGAAATCAGCGTCGGTTCTGAGGGCTGCTGTTGCTGCTTGCCTTAGCCTAGTATTCGCAGCACAATGGGAGAAACCCGCATGGAGCGAAATCCTCTATGCTTGGCCATCCCCTCTGCCTGAGAGTGAAGCGCGGGTGGCGCCTGTGGAAAGAGCCTTAAGGAAAGGGACACGTTTTTTCACTCTGGTCCCCAGGAGCATATCTGTGGAAGGTGCAGCACGCTGGCCGGGGAGAAGAGCTGCAGTCATTGGCCTTCTGGTCTGGAAATGGTTGCGAAAATGGAGAGACGGCAATACAAGTATCACCCGCTCCCAGTACAGAGAGACAGAAGCCTGGCTGCTAAGGAGACAGGAGGGGATGAGTAGGGCAGGGCTCGTGCTCCACTCTTAGGAAGGAGTCTGGGCAGAAAGCATGCCTGTCCTGAGCCTCTGGGCCCAAGGAGACAGCAGCTCCTTGGCCACCTGTCCCTGGGGCAGACATGCGCTAGCCACCAGGCGCCTACGCTGACCTCGCGGAAACAGCTCCCTGAAATAACGGGGAGTCAGATGCCGTCTTCCTCCAGGATGTGGAAGCTTGGCGGAGGCACGGGGTTTAAAGGGAAGGAGTGGGCAGAGTCCCCAAAGCTCCCTATTCAGTGCACGGGCGGTGTGCAGGGATCCTGACACCTCTCCTTTCCTGTGGGGAAAGCACTGGCCTATTCTGAGAATCCGCCTGAGCGCCAGAGTAAATGGCCAAGCGATGCCTACACTGGGAGATGGTAGTGTGCAGAGTGCCATCCTGGGCAACGCACGCTTCTTCAGGGTTGTGGCTGGGTCTGCTTAGTTCGGCCTGGCACGGTGAATCCAGGGCGCCAACATGGAGTCCGGGAAAGCAAGGTCCAAGGGACACCAGCTCTCCCGCGACTCTCCTTCCCTGATGCCACAGAGCGAACACCTCCGGCAGCTCTTCTTCCCGGTCGCGACTGAAGCCTTGCTGAGGAAGCAGCAGCAAAGTGCTCTTCGCTCCAAGCCAAAGCCTCTGTGAAAGCACAGCATTCGCTGAGAAATGTTCTGCGGGCTGCTGCTGCTTGCCTGAGCCCATTCTCGCGGTGGGAGAAACCCGCATACAGGGAAAGCCTCTTTGCCTGGGCAACTCCCCTGGGAAAGCACAGCGTTCCTTGGGAAATCAGAGTTGGTTTTGGGGCTGCTGCTGCTGCTGCTTGCCTGAGCTAGTCTCCGCAACTCGGTGGAAGATACCCGCATGGAGCAAAATACTCTTTTCCCCCTCGCATCCCCTCTGCATGAGAGAGAAGCCAAGGGTGGGGAAGGCGCAGCACACCGCCCCTGGAGAAGAGAAGGAGCCGTTGGCCTTGGGGTCGGAAAACGCTCGGGAAGCAGGATATCCTGCCGTGGCACGAAGAGAAGGCCGGCTGCAATACAAGAGTCACCGGCTCCCTGAGCGGTGAGATGGAAGCCTGGCTGCTAAGGAGACATGAGGGGACGACTAGGGCAGAGGCGCGTGCTCCACTCTTAGGAAGGAGTCTGGGCAGAAAGCATGCCTGTCCTGAGCCTCTGGGCCCAAGGAGACAGCAGCTCCTTGGCCACCTGTCCCTGGGGCAGACATGCTAGCCACCAGGCGCCTACGCTGACCTCGCGGAAACAGCTCCCTGAAATAACGGGGAGTCAGATGCCGTCTTCCTCCAGGATGTGGAAGCTTGGCGGAGGCACGGGGTTTAAAGGGAAGGAGTGGGCAGAGTCCCCAAAGCTCCCTATTCAGTGCACGGGCGGTGTGCAGGGATCCTGACACCTCTCCTTTCCTGTGGGGAAAGCACTGGCCTATTCTGAGAATCCGCCTGAGCGCCAGAGTAAATGGCCAAGCGATGCCTACACTGGGAGATGGTAGTGTGCATAGAGTGCCATCCTAGGCTACGCACGCTTCTTCAGGGTTGTGGCTGGGTCTGCTTAGTTCGGCCTGGCTCGGTGAATCCAGGGCGCCAACATGGAGTCCGGGAAAGCAAGGTCCAAGGGACACCAGCTCTCCCGCGACTCTCCTTCCCTGATGCCACAGAGCGAACACCTCCGGCAGCTCTTCTTCCCGGTCGCGACTGAAGCCTTGCTGAGGAAGCAGCAGCAAAGTGCTCTTCGCTCCAAGCCAAAGCCTCTGTGAAAGCACAGCATTCGCTGAGAAATGTTCTGCGGGCTGCTGCTGCTTGCCTGAGCCCAGTCTCGCGGTGGGAGAAACCCGCATACAGGGAAAGCCTCTTTGCCTGGGCAACTCCCCTGGGAAAGCACAGCGATCCTTGGGAAATCAGAGTTGGTTTTGGGGCTGCTGCTGCTGCTGCTTGCCTGAGCTAGTCTCCGCAGCTCGGTGGAAGATACCCGCATGGAGCAAAATACTCTTTTCCCTCGCATCCCCTCTGCATGAGAGAGAAGCCAAGGGTGGGGAAGGCGCAGCACACCGCCCCTGGAGAAGAGAAGGAGCCGTTGGCCTTGGGGTCGGAAAACGCTCGGGAAGCAGGATATCCTGCCGTGGCACGAACAGAAGGCCGGCTGCAATACAAGAGTCACCGGCTCCCTGAGCGGTGAGATGGAAGCCTGGTTGCTAAGGAGACATGAGGGGACGACTAGGGCAGAGGCGCATGCTCCACTCTTAGGAAGGAGTCTGGGCAGAAAGCATGCCTGTCCTGACCCTCTGGGCACAAGGAGACAGTAGCTCCTTGGCCACCTGTCCTGGGGCAGACATTCGCTAGCCTCCAGGCGTCCTTGCTGAACTCGCAGAAACAGCTCCCAAAATAACGGGCAGTCAGATGCCATCTTCCTCCAGATGTGGAAGCTTGGAGGAGGCACGGGGGTTTAAGGGGAAGGAGTGGGCACAGTCCCCCAAAGCTCCCTTATCTGTGCACGGGACGTGTGCAGGGATCCTGTCGCCTCCTCTCTCCTGTGGTGAAGGCACTGGTCTAGACCTCGAGTCTGCCTGAGAGCCAGAGCAAAAAGCAAAGCCTAACCAAACTCAGGAAATGTTAATAGGCATAGAGTGCCATGCTAGGCCAAGCACGCTGCTGCAGGGTTGTGACTGTGTCTGCTTAGTTCTGAATAGCAAGGTGAATGCCGGGTGTAAACTCGGAGCCCAGGAAACCAAGTCCCAAGAGGCACCAGCTCCCCCGCGTCTCTTCTTCCCTGCCGCGCAGAGTGAACACCAAAAGCCTTTCTGAGGAAGCTGCAGCAAAGTGCGGTTCGTGCCAAGCTGAAAACCTCTGCGAAAGCATAGCAGTCGCTGGGAAATCAGAGTCGGTTCTGAGGGCTGCTGTTGCTGCTTGCCTTAGCCTAGTATTCACAGCACGATGGGAGAAACCCGCATAGAGCGAAAGCCTCTTTGCCCTGGCATCCCCTCTGGGAAAGCACAGCATTCTTTGGGAAATCAGAGTCCGGTCTGAGGGATGCTCCTGTTTGCCTGAGCTGGTCTCCTCAGCACGGTGTAATAAACGCACATGGAGCGAAATCCTCTATGCCTGGGCATCCCCTCTGCCTGAGAGAGAAGCGCGGTGGCACCTGTGGAAAAGGCCTTAAGGAAAGGGAAATGATTTTCACTGCGGTCCCCAGGAGCATGTCAGTGGAAGGTGCAGCACGCTGCCTGGGGAGAAGAGCAGGAGCCGTTGGCTTTCTGGTCTGGAAACGGTTGCGATAAAGGAGAGCTGGCAATACAAGGATCACCCGCTCCCAATTCAGAGCGACAGACAAGCCTGGCTGCTAAGGAGACAGGAGGGGATGAGTAGGGCAGGGCGCATGCTCCACTCTTAGGAAGGAGTCTGGGCAGTAAGCATGCCTGTCCTGAACCTCTGGGCCGAAGGAGACAGCAGGTTCTTGGCAACGTGTCCCTGGGGCAGACATGCGCTAGCCACCAGGTGCCTACGCTGAACTCGCAAAAAAACAGCTCCCTGAAATAATGGGGAGTGAAATGTCGTCTTCCTCCAGGATGTGGAAGCTTGGAGGAGGCACGGGGTTTAAGGGGAAGGAGGGGGCACAGTCCCCCAAGCTCCCTATTCAGTTCACGTGCGGCGTGCAGGCATCTTTTCACCTCTCTTTTTCTATGGGGAAAGCACTGGCCTACTCTGAGAATCCGCCTGAGCGCCAGAGTAAAGGCCATGCGATGCCTACACTGGGAGATGGTAGTGTGCATAGAGTGCCATCCTAGGCTACGCAAGCTACTGCAGGGTTGTGGCTGTGTCTGCTTAGTTCGGCCTGGCAGGGTGAACCCAGGATGCAAACATGGAGCCCGGGAAAGCAAGGCCCAAGAGGCACCAGCTCTCCCGCAGCTCTTCTTCCCTGTCGCGACTGAAGCCTTGCTGAGGACGCAGCAGCAAAGTGCTCTTCGCTCCAAGCCAAAGCCTCTGCGAAAGCACAGCATTCGCTGAGAAATGTTTCTGCAGGCTGCTGCTGCTTACCTGAGCCCCGTCTCTCGGTGGGAGAAACCCTCATCCAGCGAAAGCCTCTTTGCCTGGGCAACTCCCCTGGGAAAGCACAGCGTTCCTTGGGAAATCAGAGTTGGTTTTGGGGCTGCTGCTGCTGCTTGCCTGAGCTAGTATTCGCAGCACAATGGGAGAGAAACCCGCATGGAGCAAAATCCTCTATGCTTGGCCATCCCCTCTGCCTGAGAGAGAAGCCAAGGGTGGGGAAGGCGCAGCACACGCCCCCCCCGGAGAAGAGAAGGAGCCGTTGGCCTTGGGGTTGGGAAACGCTCGGGAAGCAGGATAGCCTGCCGTGGCACGAACAGAAGGCCGGCGGCAAAACAAGAGTCACCGGCTCCCTGAGCGGTGAGATGGAAGCCTGGCTGCTAAGGAGACATGAGGGGACGACTAGGGCACAGGCGCGTGCTCCACTCTTAGGAAGGAGTCTGGGCAGAAAGCATGCCTGTCCTGACCCTCTGGGCACAAGGAGACAGTAGCTCCTTGGCCACCTGTCCTGGGGCAGACATTCGCTAGCCTCCAGGCGTCCACGCTGAACTCGCAGAAACAGCTCCCAAAATAACGGGCAGTCAGATGCCATCTTCCTCCAGATGTGGAAGCTTGGAGGAGGCACGGGGTTTAAGGGGAAGGAGTGGGCACAGTCCCCCAAAGATCCATTATCTGTGCACGGGCCATGGGCAGGGATCCTGTCGCCTCCTCTCTCCTGTGGTGAAGTCACTGGCCTAGACCCCGAATCTGCCTGCGCGCCAGAGCAAAAAGCAAAGCCTAACCAAACAAAGGAAATGGTAATAGGCATAGAGTGCCATGCTAGGCCAAGCACGCTGCTGCAGGGTTGTGACTGTGTCTGCTTAGTTCTGAATAGCAAGGTGAATCCCGGGCGTAAACTCAGAGCCCAGGATACCAGTTCCCAAGAGGCACCAGCTCCCCCGCGGATCTTCTTCCCTGCTGCGCAGAGTGAACACCCAAAGCCTTTCTGAGGAAGCAGCAGCCAAGCGCGGTTCGTGCCAAGCTGAAAGCCTCTGAGAAAGCATAGCAGTCGCTGGGAAATCAGCGTCGGTTCTGAGGGCTGCTGTTGCTGCTTGCCTTAGCCTAGTATTCGCAGCACAATGGGAGAAACCCGCATGGAGCGAAATCCTCTATGCTTGGCCATCCCCTCTGCCTGAGAGAGAAGCGCGGTGGCGCCTGTGGAAAGAGCCTTAAGGAAAGGGACACGTTTTTCACTCTGGTCCCCAGGAGCATATCTGTGGAAGGTGCAGCACGCTGGCCGGGGGAGAAGAGCTGCAGTCATTGGCCTTCTGGTCTGGAAATGGTTGCGAAAATGGAGAGACGGCAATACAAGTATCACCCGCTCCCAGTACAGAGAGACAGAAGCCTGGCTGCTAAGGAGACAGGAGGGGATGAGTAGGGCAGGGCTCGTGCTCCACTCTTAGGAAGGAGTCTGGGCAGAAAGCATGCCTGTCCTGAGCCTCTGGGCCCAAGGAGACAGCAGCTCCTTGGCCACCTGTCCCTGGGGCAGACATGCGCTAGCCACCAGGCGCCTACGCTGACCTCGCGGAAACAGCTCCCTGAAATAACGGGGAGTCAGATGCCGTCTTCCTCCAGGATGTGGAAGCTTGGCGGAGGCACGGGGTTTAAAGGGAAGGAGTGGGCAGAGTCCCCAAAGCTCCCTATTCAGTGCACGGGCGGTGTGCAGGGATCCTGACACCTCTCCTTTCCTGTGGGGAAAGCACTGGCCTATTCTGAGAATCCGCCTGAGCGCCAGAGTAAATGGCCAAGCGATGCCTACACTGGGAGATGGTAGTGTGCAGAGTGCCATCCTGGGCAACGCACGCTTCTTCAGGGTTGTGGCTGGGGTCTGCTTAGTTCGGCCTGGCACGGTGAATCCAGGGCGCCAACATGGAGTCCGGGAAAGCAAGGTCCAAGGGACACCAGCTCTCCCGCGACTCTCCTTCCCTGATGCCACAGAGCGAACACCTCCGGCAGCTCTTCTTCCCGGTCGCGACTGAAGCCTTGCTGAGGAAGCAGCAGCAAAGTGCTCTTCGCTCCAAGCCAAAGCCTCTGTGAAAGCACAGCATTCGCTGAGAAATGTTCTGCGGGCTGCTGCTGCTTGCCTGAGCCCATTCTCGCGGTGGGAGAAACCCGCATACAGGGAAAGCCTCTTTGCCTGGGCAACTCCCCTGGGAAAGCACAGCGTTCCTTGGGAAATCAGAGTTGGTTTTGGGGCTGCTGCTGCTGCTGCTGCTTGCCTGAGCTAGTCTCCGCAACTCGGTGGAAGATACCCGCATGGAGCAAAATACTCTTTTCCCTCGCATCCCCTCTGCATGAGAGAGAAGCCAAGGGTGGGGAAGGCGCAGCACACCGCCCCTGGAGAAGAGAAGGAGCCGTTGGCCTTGAGGTCGGAAAACGCTCGGGAAGCAGGATATCCTGCCGTGGCACGAACAGAAGGCCGGCTGCAATACAAGAGTCACCGGCTCCCTGAGCGGTGAGATGGAAGCCTGGCTGCTAAGGAGACATGAGGGGACGACTAGGGCAGAGGCGCGTGCTCCACTCTTAGGAAGGAGTCTGGGCAGAAAGCATGCCTGTCCTGAGCCTCTGGGCCCAAGGAGACAGCAGCTCCTTGGCCACCTGTCCCTGGGGCAGACATGCTAGCCACCAGGCGCCTACGCTGACCTCGCGGAAACAGCTCCCTGAAATAACGGGGAGTCAGATGCCGTCTTCCTCCAGGATGTGGAAGCTTGGCGGAGGCACGGGGTTTAAAGGGAAGGAGTGGGCAGAGTCCCCAAAGCTCCCTATTCAGTGCACGGGCGGTGTGCAGGGATCCTGACACTTCTCCTTTCCTGTGGGGAAAGCACTGGCCTATTCTGAGAATCCGCCTGAGCGCCAGAGTAAATGGCCAAGCGATGCCTACACTGGGAGATGGTAGTGTGCATAGAGTGCCATCCTAGGCTACGCACGCTTCTTCAGGGTTGTGGCTGGGTCTGCTTAGTTCGGCCTGGCTCGGTGAATCCAGGGCGCCAACATGGAGTCCGGGAAAGCAAGGTCCAAGGGACACCAGCTCTCCCGCGACTCTCCTTCCCTGATGCCACAGAGCGAACACCTCCGGCAGCTCTTCTTCCCGGTCGCGACTGAAGCCTTGCTGAGGAAGCAGCAGCAAAGTGCTCTTCGCTCCAAGCCAAAGCCTCTGTGAAAGCACAGCATTCGCTGAGAAATGTTCTGCGGGCTGCTGCTGCTTGCCTGAGCCCAGTCTCGCGGTGGGAGAAACCCGCATACAGGGAAAGCCTCTTTGCCTGGGCAACTCCCCTGGGAAAGCACAGCGATCCTTGGGAAATCAGAGTTGGTTTTGGGGCTGCTGCTGCTGCTGCTTGCCTGAGCTAGTCTCCGCAGCTCGGTGGAAGATACCCGCATGGAGCAAAATACTCTTTTCCCTCGCATCCCCTCTGCATGAGAGAGAAGCCAAGGGTGGGGAAGGCGCAGCACACCGCCCCTGGAGAAGAGAAGGAGCCGTTGGCCTTGGGGTCGGAAAACGCTCGGGAAGCAGGATATCCTGCCGTGGCACGAACAGAAGGCCGGCTGCAATACAAGAGTCACCGGCTCCCTGAGCGGTGAGATGGAAGCCTGGTTGCTAAGGAGACATGAGGGGACGACTAGGGCAGAGGCGCATGCTCCACTCTTAGGAAGGAGTCTGGGCAGAAAGCATGCCTGTCCTGACCCTCTGGGCACAAGGAGACAGTAGCTCCTTGGCCACCTGTCCTGGGGCAGACATTCGCTAGCCTCCAGGCGTCCTTGCTGAACTCGCAGAAACAGCTCCCAAAATAACGGGCAGTCAGATGCCATCTTCCTCCAGATGTGGAAGCTTGGAGGAGGCACGGGGGTTTAAGGGGAAGGAGTGGGCACAGTCCCCCAAAGCTCCCTTATCTGTGCACGGGACGTGTGCAGGGATCCTGTCGCCTCCTCTCTCCTGTGGTGAAGGCACTGGTCTAGACCTCGAGTCTGCCTGAGAGCCAGAGCAAAAAGCAAAGCCTAACCAAACTCAGGAAATGTTAATAGGCATAGAGTGCCATGCTAGGCCAAGCACGCTGCTGCAGGGTTGTGACTGTGTCTGCTTAGTTCTGAATAGCAAGGTGAATGCCGGGGGTGTAAACTCGGAGCCCAGGAAACCAAGTCCCAAGAGGCACCAGCTCCCCCGCGTCTCTTCTTCCCTGCCGCGCGCAGAGTGAACACCAAAAGCCTTTCTGAGGAAGCTGCAGCAAAGTGCGGTTCGTGCCAAGCTGAAAACCTCTGCGAAAGCATAGCAGTCGCTGGGAAATCAGAGTCGGTTCTGAGGGCTGCTGTTGCTGCTTGCCTTAGCCTAGTATTCACAGCACGATGGGAGAAACCCGCATAGAGCGAAAGCCTCTTTGCCCTGGCATCCCCTCTGGGAAAGCACAGCATTCTTTGGGAAATCAGAGTCCGGTCTGAGGGATGCTCCTGTTTGCCTGAGCTGGTCTCCTCAGCACGGTGTAATAAACGCACATGGAGCGAAATCCTCTATGCCTGGGCATCCCCTCTGCCTGAGAGAGAAGCGCGGTGGCACCTGTGGAAAAGGCCTTAAGGAAAGGGAAATGATTTTCACTGCGGTCCCCAGGAGCATGTCAGTGGAAGGTGCAGCACGCTGCCTGGGGAGAAGAGCAGGAGCCGTTGGCTTTCTGGTCTGGAAACGGTTGCGATAAAGGAGAGCTGGCAATACAAGGATCACCCGCTCCCAATTCAGAGCGACAGAAGCCTGGCTGCTAAGGAGACAGGAGGGGATGAGTAGGGCAGGGCGCATGCTCCACTCTTAGGAAGGAGTCTGGGCAGTAAGCATGCCTGTCCTGAACCTCTGGGCCGAAGGAGACAGCAGGTTCTTGGCAACGTGTCCCTGGGGCAGACATGCGCTAGCCACCAGGTGCCTACGCTGAACTCGCAAAAACAGCTCCCTGAAATAATGGGGAGTGAAATGTCGTCTTCCTCCAGGATGTGGAAGCTTGGAGGAGGCACGGGGTTTAAGGGGAAGGAGGGGGCACAGTCCCCCAAGCTCCCTATTCAGTTCACGTGCGGCGTGCAGGCATCTTTTCACCTCTCTTTTTCTATGGGGAAAGCACTGGCCTACTCTGAGAATCCGCCTGAGCGCCAGAGTAAAGGCCATGCGATGCCTACACTGGGAGATGGTAGTGTGCATAGAGTGCCATCCTAGGCTACGCAAGCTACTGCAGGGTTGTGGCTGTGTCTGCTTAGTTCGGCCTGGCAGGGTGAACCCAGGATGCAAACATGGAGCCCGGGAAAGCAAGGCCCAAGAGGCACCAGCTCTCCCGCAGCTCTTCTTCCCTGTCGCGACTGAAGCCTTGCTGAGGACGCAGCAGCAAAGTGCTCTTCGCTCCAAGCCAAAGCCTCTGCGAAAGCACAGCATTCGCTGAGAAATGTTCTGCAGGCTGCTGCTGCTTACCTGAGCCCCGTCTCTCGGTGGGAGAAACCCTCATCCAGCGAAAGCCTCTTTGCCTGGGCAACTCCCCTGGGAAAGCACAGCGTTCCTTGGGAAATCAGAGTTGGTTTTGGGGCTGCTGCTGCTGCTTGCCTGAGCTAGTCTCCGCAGCTCGGTGGAAGATTCCCGCATGGAGCAAAATACTCTGCCCTAGCATCCCCTCTGCCTGAGAGAGAAGCCAAGGGTGGGGAAGGCGCAGCACACCGACCCCGGAGAAGAGAAGGAGCCGTTGGCCTTGGGGTTGGGAAACGCTCGGGAAGCAGGATAGCCTGCCGTGGCACGAACAGAAGGCCGGCGGCAAAACAAGAGTCACCGGCTCCCTGAGCGGTGAGATGGAAGCCTGGCTGCTAAGGAGACATGAGGGGACGACTAGGGCAGAGGCGCGTGCTCCACTCTTAGGAAGGAGTCTGGGCAGAAAGCATGCCTGTCCTGACCCTCTGGGCACAAGGAGACAGTAGCTCCTTGGCCACCTGTCCTGGGGCAGACATTCGCTAGCCTCCAGGCGTCAACGCTGAACTCGCAGAAACAGCTCCCAAAATAACGGGCAGTCAGATGCCATCTTCCTCCAGATTTGGAAGCTTGGAGGAGGCACGGGGTTTAAGGGGAAGGAGTGGGCACAGTCCCCCAAAGCTCCCTTTTCTGTGCACGGGCCATGTGCAGGGATCCTGTCGCCTCCTCTCTCCTGTGGTGAAGTCACTGGCCTAGACCCCGAATCTGCCTGCGCGCCAGAGCAAAAAGCAAAGCCTAACCAAACAAAGGAAATGGTAATAGGCATAGAGTGCTAGGCCAAGCACGCTGCTGCAGGGTTGTGACTGTGTCTGCTTAGTTCTGAATAGCATGGTGAATCCCGGCCGTAAACTCAGAGCCCAGGATACCAATTCCCAAGGGGCACCAGCTCCCCCGCGGATCTTCTTCCCTGCTGCGCAGAGTGAACACCCAAAGCCTTTCTGAGGAAGCAGCAGCCAAGCGCGGTTCGTGCCATGCTGAAAGCCTCTGAGAAAGCATAGCAGTCGCTGGGAAATCAGCGTCGGTTCTGAGGGCTGCTGTTGCTGCTTGCCTTAGCCTAGTATTCGCAGCACAATGGGAGAAACCCGCATGGAGCGAAATCCTCTATGCTTGGCCATCCCCTCTGCCTGAGAGTGAAGCGCGGTTGCGCCTGTGGAAAGAGCCTTAAGGAAAGGGACACGTTTTTCACTCTGGTCCCCAGGAGCATATCTGTGGAAGGTGCAGCACGCTGGCCGGGGAGAAGAGCTGAAGTCATTGGCCTTCTGGTCTGGAAATGGTTGCGAAAATGGAGAGACGGCAATACAAGTATCACCCGCTCCCAGTGCAGAGAGACAGAAGCCTGGCTGCTAAGGAGACAGGAGGGGATGAGTAGGGCAGGGCTCGTGCTCCACTCTTAGGAAGGAGTCTGGGCAGAAAGCATGCCTGTCCTGAGCCTCTGGGCCCAAGGAGACAGCAGCTCCTTGGCCACCTGTCCCTGGGGCAGACATGCGCTAGCCACCAGGCGCCTACGCTGACCTCGCGGAAACAGCTCCCTGAAATAACGGGGAGTCAGATGCCGTCTTCCTCCAGGATGTGGAAGCTTGGCGGAGGCACGGGGTTTAAAGGGAAGGAGTGGGCAGAGTCCCCAAAGCTCCCTATTCAGTGCACGGGCGGTGTGCAGGGATCCTGTCACCTCTCCTTTCCTGTGGGGAAAGCACTGGCCTATTCTGAGAATCCGCCTGAGCGCCAGAGTAAATGGCCAAGCGATGCCTACACTGGGAGATGGTAGTGTGCAGAGTGCCATCCTAGGCTACGCACTCTTCTTCAGGGTTGTAGCTGGGACTGCTTAGTTCGGCCTGGCACGGTGAATCCAGGGCGCCAACATGGAGTCCGGGAAAGCAAGGTCCAAAGGACACCAGCTCTCCCGCGACTCTCCTTCCCTATGCCACAGAGCGAGCACCTCCGGCAGCTCTTTTTCCCGGTCGCGACTGAAGCCTTGCTGAGGAAGCAGCAGCAAAGTGCTCTTCGCTCCAAGCCAAAGCCTCTGTGAAAGCACAGCATTCGCTGAGAAATGTTCTGCGGGCTGCTGCTGCTTGTCTGAGCCCAGTCTCGCGGTGGGAGAAACCGGCATACAGGGAAAGCCTCTTTGCCTGGGCAACTCCCCTGGGAAAGCACAGCGATCCTTGGGAAATCAGAGTTGGTTTTGGGGCTGCTGCTGCTGCTGCTTGCCTGAGCTAGTTTCCGCAGCTCGGTGGAAGATACCCGCATGGAGCAAAATACTCTTTTCCCTCGCATCCCCTCTGCATGAGAGAGAAGCCAAGGGTGGGGAAGGCGCAGCACACCGCCCCCGGAGAAGAGAAGGAGCTGTTGGCCTTGGGGTTGGGAAACGCTCGGGAAGCAGGATAGGCTGCCGTGGCACGAACAGAAGGCCGGCGGCAAAACAAGAGTCACCGGCTCCCTGAGCGGTGAGATGGAAGCCTGGCTGCTAAGGAGACATGAGGGGACGACTAGGGCAGAGGCGCGTGCTCCACTCTTAGGAAGGAGTCTGGGCAGAAAGCATGCCTGTCCTGACCCTCTGGGCACAAGGATACAGTAGCTCCTTGGCCACCTGTCCTTGGGCAGACATGAGTAAAAGGCTAAGCGATGCCTATACTGGGAGATTCTCTCATCGAGTTGTACTTTCGGTTTAACCTGCGAACTGTCTCTTAAAAAGGACTTTTGTTTAAAGTCCTGTAAAAAAGTAAAGTCCTTTCAAAAAATCTTTTTTTTTTTAATTTTAATTTTTTAATCCCATATGTTAATTCTGATCCTGGAACTTTGTCATTTTGTCCTTCTCTGCTGATTAAAATATTGTTCATCCAATCCCAAAACATCGTAAGGGCCATCTCCACCTCATGGAATACCACCTGCTCTCCCTTAGATAGTGTGATGTTGCTTTAATAAACCTGCCTTTTGCTTTCACTTTGGGCTTTGAGCTCTAATTCTCACTTGCCAACAATAAAAATAATGATGGTTTACCGTTACAATTCATAGAAAAGGAGGTACAGGGAAATTGAATGAAAGGGAATAACAAAGTAGGTTCATAAGTCAATCTTCCTTGTAAAAAAATTAACCTGAATGTGCGTTTCTGCCACCTCTCTCCTGTTTGATCTGATAAAGAATGACCACGATACATGAATTGTAGTTCGGGTTTTTGAAAAGTATAATAGCTTTATACCAACACTGAGCTTGCTTTTATTTATTTATTTAGTTAGTTAGTTATTGCTAACAAGATAGCTCGATTTGATATGCGGTTCCTGACAAGCAACCTCAGAAGTAATTCCATCTTCATGAGCAGTCAGAAAGAACCACAAACCAAACCTCAAAATAGAACAGTTACTGTCTCCACTAAGTGACAGGGTTTCAGAGAACCCTGTAAGAGATGTAACCTTTTTTCCACTTTCTGCTACCATGTTCATTTCTATGTTACTCAGACCAGCCTTCTTTGTAGAAACATATTATCCAAACTTTTATAAAGCTGAATTTAAATTCTGTCCCTTCATTCCCCACAACGCTTAAAAAGCCAAGCAAATTTTGTTCCATTTTTTAAGAGCCCATAGATGGCATTTTTTTAGTGTTGCGTTTTTGAGTTTTCATCACTCTTTATGTTACTTGTACTTCACAGATAAACAATTGCTAATAACAATGTGAACTTCCTACAAATGTTCTATCAAAATCCCTAGGTACACATTACTGAAGTTCTTCGTTCCCTTTAAACATTATTTCTCTCTTGATATGCATTCTTGTTTTATATTATATTGCATTATAAAGTTTTTTTAACAGACTGCATTTTTTAGAGTAGTTTGGGGATCAAAGTAAAATTCCCTTTCCCCACATACACACAGCCTTCCCCATTATCAACATCCTGTACCACGGTGATAATTTTTCACACTCACTGACCCTACACTGACACATCATTATCACCACAACGTCCACAGTTTACATTAGAGTTGACTCTTGGTGGGGCACCAGGGTGGCTCATTGCGTTAAGGCTTCTGCCTTCGGCTCAGGTCATAATCTCACGGTCCTGGGATCGAGCCCCAGACCAGACTCTCTGCTTGGCAGGGAGCCTGCTTTCCCCCAACCCCTGCTTTCCTCGCCTGCCTCTCTGCCTGCTATGATGCCTGTCAAATAAATAAATAAAATCTTTAAAAAACCTTTTCTCATAGAGTTCACTCTTGGTATAGTATCTTATGCATTTTGACAACTGTGTAGCGATATATATCTAAAATATTATACATATCATACAGAACATTTTCACTGGCCTAAAAATCCTCTGTGCTCTGCCTGTTCGTCCTCCTCCTAACTGCTACAAACCGCTGACCTTTATACCATTTGCATAGTTCTGCCTTTTCTAGAAGATCATATAGTTGGAACCTTGCAACATGAAGCTTTTTCAAATTGACTTCTTTCACTTATTATGACGGATTTTAAGTTTGTTCCATGCCTTTTCATTGCTTGATAGCCATTTCTCTTTATCGCTGAATCATATCCCATTGTTTCAAAGGACCACAGTTTATCTATCCGTTCTCCTCCTTAAAGGACATCTTAGTTACTTCCAACTCTTGGCACTGATGGGTAAAGCTGTTACAAACACAGGTTTATATGCAGGATTCTGTGTACACAAAGTTTTCGCTCTTTTGGGTGAGTACCAAGGAGCACGATTGCTGGATCATATGGTAAGAATATGTTTAGTTTGTAAGAAACTGCCCAACTGTCTTCCAAAGGGGTAGCACCATTTTAGTGTTCTCACCAGAATGAATGAGAGTTTCTCTTGTTCCTCATCGTAAAAGCATTTTATGTTTTCAGTATTTTGGATTTTAGCCATTCTAATAGATGTGTAGTGACATATCATTGTTTTATTTATTTATTTATTTATTAAAAAGGTTTTATTTATTTATCTGACAGAGAGAGATCACAAGAAGACAGAGAGGCAGTCAGAGAGAGAGAGAAAGGGAAGCAGGCTCCTGCTGAGCAGAGAGCCCAACGTGGAACACGATCCCAGGACCCTGAGATCATGACCTGAACCAAAGGCAGTGGCTTAACCCACTGAGCCATCCAGGCGCCCCTCATTGTTCTTTTAATTTACAATTCCTTAATTAGACATGCCATGGATCATCACAGCATCTTTTCATATCATTATTGCCATCTCAATATCTTCTTCAGTGAAGTATCTGTTCCAGTCCTTGCCAATTTTTCAATCAGGTCATTCATTTTCTTGTGTTTGAGTTAATAAATAAATACATAATAATAATAAATAAAGGAATGAATTTATTATATATATTATATATGTTATACATAGTACATTATATATATTATTATATATTAAATAATACTTTATTAAAAATAAATTTACTAATGTGGCCAAGGATTCAGAATCACAAATACTTCAGAACTAATAATAACTGCCATCACTTGATGTTATTCTATAAGATAAATCCTACAATCAAGTTTCAATTTTAAAACTTTAGAATTTTAAATTCTTAAATCCTTATGAAGAAGCATCATTTCAAGGGAGCAGTTTTCATAATTTAGCATCCATCAGCCTTTTTTTAAAGATTTTATTTATTTATTGGACACAGAGAGAGAGAGAGATCACAAGTAAGCAGAGAGACAAGCAAGCAGGGAGGGAAGCAGTCTTCCTTTTGAGCAGAGCTGGATATGGGGCTGGATCCCAGGAACCAGAGACCATGACTTGAGATGAAGGCAGAGGCTTAACCCACCACCCACATGATGAGAGAGCCCCTCAGGTGCCCCTCATCCATCAGCCTTAATTGTTTGGAGGAAAACGTGTGGATGAATAATGCCTTAGGGAGCTAATCTCTCTAAAGAATTTTCAAGTCTTTACCCCTTCAAGGTTTTTGTACAGTTCTGATAGCCTCTAAACATCCAGCTGATTTCTACAGTGACAGGCCTGTTAAAACCTGTCCTCAAACCAGGAATAGAGCTTTAAACATACCAGTCAAGAGCAACTTTGAGTCTTTTAAGGAATTTATCATCCTTTCTTTGTTTTTGGTTAATATCTGAAATAGTTCCATATTACACTTGCATAATTTCTCCAGAGCTGACTTTGAAGGAGGCATTCAGTTCCCGCTAGTTCCATATTTTGGCAAGAACTATAATTCTATATAAAAAGAAACATATTTTAGGGCGCCTGGGTGGCTCAGTGGGTTAAAATCTCTGCCTTCGGCTCAGGTGATGATTCCAGGTTCCCGGGATTGATTCCGGCTCACTTCTCAGCATGGAGCCTGCTTCCATTCCTCTCTCTCTGCCTGCCTCTTTGCCTTCCTGTGATCTCTGTCACGGAAATAAATAAAATTTAAAAAAAAACATATTTTATACCAGTTATTCATGTTTATTAACTAAGATATCACAATACAAATAATACTAACAGTTGCTCTTTATTAATACCTTCAACCAAGATCAAAAAAATATGTCATATTTTCTCCAAAAATTTTATATCATCTGATAGGTCAGATATATATAAAATTACATTTAAAGTTTTAAAAATGTATGCAAATATTTTCATTTAAATGCAAATATCAAAGAAAAGCTACTTTTCTAAACACGACTTTTTATCTTATTTTTGTTTAAATTTGTCGACAACTGATAAAATGTTTAGCGAGACTATAAATGTTAGATCGAAAAAAACGATTAATAGATGTAGGTTCAAATTATTATGTTCTATTAAAAATGATTTAGTCTTTGATGAACATCTGTTTGGTAATGGGTTGTATTCAGATATAGTAAATTAATGACATATATAAAATTATAGGGAAATGACACCTTCCGTTCCATTATGAGTAGAGCTTTTAAAATGCTATTTGTCACAACCTGTCATCTTGTCATTATGTAGTATTATGTAGCATTTAAAAAATGTATACTCTTTACTATGAAGTCTTTTAGAAATCTAAAATATAACTTTCTATGGATTGTGTTTCCATATTCCTTTATTGCCAGTTTGAACAAACCCACATGCTTTGATTCAAAGGTAATAAATTCCTCTTATTTGGAAAAATGATGTTTATTTTTGTTCTCTCACCCTTAGCAGGTGGTTTCATTTTAGCACTCTTCAGAGTTATAATTTCAAGCTTATTAAAAACATTTTTATGATCTACATAGAAGAATGAAACTTTTATTTTATTAAATTATTTGCCAAAAAATCTGTTATTTTTAAAAACGTATTTCCTTTGAAGGGTTATTTTAGAGCATTCAGAGAGGATCTAGGAGTGTGGTATTATGCAATTTTTAAGTGGGTTTGAAATGGTTATTTATATGATTTTTTCTTTAAGGCTTTTGTCTTATTTTGGGGTTTTTTTTGTGTGTTATTTTGTCTTATTTTGTCCATTATATGCTATAAAATATTTTGAAAGTAAATTTAAGGTACGATTTACATAGTTTATTTTTGGAAAAAAATATTGAAATGACTTATGAAATTCAGTATACTCTCAACATTAATTTTTTCTGAAATTTACCAATTGTCTACTGAACCTATTATATGTCAGATATTACTTCAGACTACACTGGTAAATGAAATACTTGGCTTTGTAGAACTTTTATTTTAATGGGTGAGACAATTAAAAGCTATAAACCCTAATAAAAATTGCATAGTGCATTCAAAAATGATGAGTACAATGGGGAAAAAGAAAAATTCGATCAGGGTGAGAAAAATCAAGGTTGCTAGGCAGGGGATGGGGAGTTAAAAATTTTAATAGGAAGATCAGGGTAGTTACAATGAAGCTGACAATTGAACAAAGGTATGGAAAGGTGATGAATTGGCCCAGAACTATCAGCAATAAGGTCACTCCAGACAAAGGAATTGGCTATCTTGAAGGCCATAAGGTTGGATCGTGCCTGGCATATCTGAGGAATAGCAAGGAGGCCACTGTGAGGGACTGAAGAGTAGCAGGGAAAGAGGTCACGGAGGTTAAATGAGTGGCTAGATCATGTAAAAGCTTAGAAGTCATTGTAAAACTCTGGCTTTTATATTTGGAAACTTACTGTGGGATAGAATTTCTGCTAATAACTGAGAGTTCAAATGTCCATAAAATTTCAAGGATTCTTATTCTAGTAAGACAGAATAAAGAAAAAGACTTCATATTTTCACATGGTGTAACAAATGCTCGGAGATCCAAGTGTAGGAAGCTATGGGAGCACAGAAGAAGGCACTAAAATCACACCAATATATTTGATGACTGTGACTATATATAAATTTGTATTTTCTAGATTTTTTTATAGTCATGGAATCACACAGTATATACTATTTATTGCCTGGCTTTTCTTTTCTCAGCACCATTACTTTGAGAATCTCCAATTGTAAATAGTTCATTTTGATGTCAATAGTTATCTCTTTAATGAATAGATCATAATTTGTCTTTGCTCTATTGATGGACATTAATGAACATTTCCCCTGTTTTCAATTCTTAAAAATAAAGCTGCTATGAAATTCATATACAAGTCCTTCTATGAACATGGGGTTTGTTCCTCTTGGTTAAATGCCTAAAAGTAAAATGGCTATTCGTGTAACTGCAACATATTTTGCATTTAAAATATTTTCACTATTTTCCAAAGTGGTGGTATCATGATATATGCCAACAACAGTTTAGATTTTTTGTCGCTTCTCAATCTAGCTCAGACGAATTACAATAGGCCTTTATAATTTTAGCCATTCTAATACATATGTAAGCATGCCTCATGATTTTAATTTGTATTTCTTTAATGTCTAAATGTTGAGAAATTTGTCATGTGCTTATAAGGCATCCATGTCTCTTCAATAATTTTCTTCACATGTAAAATTGGATACTCTGTTTGGTTATTAGTAAGGTATTTTATTTTTATTCATTTTTTAATAATCAGAGTAGAGGTCCATTATCAGATATATAATTTGCAAATCCTTTCTCCATCTTTATGGTTTCTCAATGGAGCTTTGATAGCTGTGTCTTTCAAGAAATATGCTACTTCTTGACTGGTATACGGAGGTATGACTAGAACATTATCAATGTTGACCTTTGCAAAGAAAATCATGTCTTAAGATATATGTAGTCTGCGGTTGTTGGGAGTGTTCTGTAATATCAAGCATATCTAGTTAGTTGATAATTTTGTTCAAGTCTTACATATCTTACCAATTTGATGACCATTTGTCTATATAATCTTAAAATAAAGGTGTTGAAATTTTTTTCCATATCTCTTCTAAGGTGTTTTGTTCTCCAAGAAATTAAATGCATGATTATCACACAATTATAAAATACTTGTGTCAAGAATTTTTATTCAAATTTAATAAGAGAAGCAGATATTAAAACTAGTTCATATGGTTATTTGGGATATAAGCAGAGTTTGTGCAGCAGAAGTGCTCTGGGCCCATAATTTGGGATATAGAATTTATGTTTTCTAATGAAAAATCACTAACTTGCATTATTGTTAAGAAGAATCTTGGGCATTACCATCAGTTTTCTACATTATAACCTCTTGCTCTACAGTTTGTAAATAACTTTGTCAATAGCAAGCTAATAAAAACGGGGTGAGTCCAATGGATTGAGATAATCTCCAGAGTTTCTGCTACATAATGCCCAGGACTCCATTGAAAGGACACCTAAGAATTTATTTTGCCCAAAATTTGATCATTTTTTTTCACTGTCCTTACCTATTTTCCAAACCTAGTCCTTTTGCTTCACCTTTCAGTCTGCGGACAACCCTGTATCTGACTGACTTGTTAATTCTGGGAATGTCTTGCAGATTAATTTGCTTTCCAGAGGTTGTTCCTCTAATTGATGTCTAAGAACCCTAATTAGTTATAAAATTTTTTTTAACATTTTCATTGCTATTTATTATTATTATTATTATTGCTAATATCTCTATTATAAATAATTCACAAGGGCATCTTTCTGACAAAAGACAAAGAGCTGGCTACTAGTAGAAAAAGTACATTTGACTCTGTCAGTGAAAGTGGTAAAGGGATTTGAGAAAATAAGGCAAAGCACTGGAATTATGTGTTAAAACTTTAAATATTATAGACACATTTACTTAATTTCTAATACTGTTGTTGCTTATAATTAACTAAGATGTTTTCCATGAACCACGCATTACAGCAAATATATTGTTTATACAGATTAAATTGTCATCAAAAAGGGACGCCTGGGTGGCTCAGTTGGTTAAGCAGCTGCCTGTGGCTCAGGTCATGATCCCAGCGTCCTGGGATCGAGTCCTGCATTGGGCTCCTTGCTCGGCTGGGAGCCTGCTTCTCCCTCTGCCTCTGCCTGCCATTCTGTCTGCCTGTGCTTGCTCTCTCGCCCACTCTCTCTGATAAATAAATAAAATCTTAATATAAATAAATAAATTTTCATCAAAAAATTGTAAGTCTATTTTATTGTAAGATCATGATCAGCATTTTGCAGATGAGAAAAGTGAAATTTAGAAAAGTATGTCTCTTCAAATCCCTCCTACAATATCTGGCCTAGATAGAAGGATATACTATCACAATTAAGGAAGATAATTGAGATTACTTAAAATGATAAACTTTACCGTATAGGGTTTTTTAAATGCACAAAAAGAAGGGTGGAGTCTTCATTCCCTTTTATGGAGAGAACTCTGAGTTCAAATGTTCTTTCTGATTAAATGGCATAGTGATGATGAGGATTTAGTCAGACTGTGAAATGAGCAGTAAGCATATTGTTAAGCGGTAAGACATTATAATACATTTGAACATCAAAAAACGTTGTGTTGGATCATCTGTTTATGTGAGTAAATAAATAAATAAAGCTACCTGGGGTTCTGATAGAGGTAAAGAAGACTACTATATGATCCAAAGGGGCACGTGCACCAAATGTTTATAGCAGCAATATCCACAATAGCCAAACTATGGAAAGAACCTAGATGTCCATCAACCAATGAATGGTATATATATATATATATATATATATATATGATGGAATACTATGCAGCCATCAAAAGAAATGAAATCTTCCATTTGCGATGACATGGATGGAACTAGAGGGTATTATGATTAGCAAAATAAGTCACCAGAGAAAGACACTATCATATGATCTCCCTGATATGGAGGTGCAATATGGGGGGTTTGGGGGACAGGAAAAGAGTAAATGAAACAAGATGCGATCGGGAGGGAGACAAACCATAAGAGACTCTTAATCTCACAAAACAAACTGAGAGTTGCCGGGGGGGGGGGGGGGGGGGTAGGGAGAGGATGGTGGGGTTATGAACATTGGGGAGGGTATGTGCTGTGGTGAGTGCTGTGAAGTGTGTAAACCTGGCGATTCACAGACCTGTACCCCTGGGGCTAATAATACATTATATGTTAATTTAAAAGAAGAAGAAGAAGATGAAGACTACTATAAATCAAATGCTATCAAATAAATCAAATGCTCTGGTTTTCAGCAAAGAGTGTGTAATCAGGCGTATTTTATTAAAGTAACCAAGTAAAATGATGGTCGAAAATTGGAATAACAGAAAACATAAAAATCAGAGATTTTAAAAAGTGATATGGGACAGTGTAGAGAATATAGTCAATGATATTATAATAGTGTTATATGGTGACAGATGGTGCTTATATTTGTAGTGATCATAGAATAATGTATGGAGATATTGAAAACCTGAAACCAATGTAACACTGAGTATCATCTATACTCAAATAACAAAATAGTAAAAATAAAACATTTTAATTTAAAAAGATAAAAAGAGGGACAAGAATTTGCAAAGTGAATTTCAAAAAGAGTAAAGATGAGGCTGAGAAATACTCTGAACCTTGAGGGAAAACACCATTTTGAAAATTCTTCCCATTTTGAGAAAACTCAAATGAATCAATACCATAAAAGAACCCATTTTAACTGAGAGATGTAATGAATGCTCAAGAAATTATTTTATGACTGGATAATTCTTCCAATGAAACAGCACAGGGAAACCAGGGGAAACACCTGGAAGCAAAATAAACTATACTGAATATAAGAATTAGGAAAAAGATAAATGATGAAAGATAAGAAAATTAGACCTGCGACAGAGACCTAGTGAAGAGAACTTTTAGCTTGTGGTTTAATGTTTTTGAGGATAATCTAGAGTTCATAACTGCCTTGAGACAGGCTGGTTGTAGGTAGTTTAGGCAGACCCCTAAGACAGGCCTACTTTGGGCAGGTGGTGTTGGATGAGGCCATTGGGCTGGACAAAGACAAATCCAACCATTTGACTAAAGTGTCTGTGAAGATGTTGAATTCAGATGCAACAGAGAAAGACCTGTCAAACCTAATCTCAGAAACGGAGATGATGAAGATGATTGGACAGCACAAGGACACCATCAACCTGCTGGGTCCTGCACACAGGATGGTCCTTCATACACTCTCACGGAATATGCCTCCAAAGACAACATACAAGAGTACCTGCAGGCCCAGAGGCCTCCTGACCTGAAGTACTGTTACAATATCAGCCACAATGCAGCAGAGCAACTCTCCTCCAAGGACCTGGTATCCTGTGCCTATCAGGTAGCCTGAGGCATGGAGTACCTTGCCTCCAAGAAGTGCATACACCAAGACCTGGCCACCAGGGAAGTGCTGGTGACAAAGGACAACATGATGAAGATCTCAGACTTCAGCCTTGCCAGAGATATCACCACATCAGTTACTATAAAAAGACAACCAACAGTGGACTTCCTGTAAAGTGGATGGTCCCTAAGGCGATGTTTGTCCAGATCTACATCCACCAGAGTGACTTCTGGTCTTTTGGGGTGATCCTGTGCAAAATCTTCACTCTGGAAGCCTCCCATATCCTGGAGTGCCTGTGGAGGTGGTTTTCAAGCTTCTGAAGGAGTCATTTGATGGATAAGCCAATAAGTGCACCAGAGAGTTATACACAATAATGAGGGGTGGCTGGCATGTGGTACCTTCAAGCTGCTGGCTGGTAGAAGACCTGGATCATACTGTGGCCTTGACCTCCAACCAGGAGTACCTGGACCTGTCCTTGGCCCGGGAACAATACTGTCTATGCTTTCCCAACAACCAAAGCTCCACCTGCTCCTCAGAGAAGAATTCCTCCTTCTCTCATGTGCCGTTGCCCAGGGAGGCCTATCTGCCCTGACACCCAGCCCAGCTTGCCAATGGTGGACTCAAATGACTAGTGTCCCTATTACTCCTGTCCAGATTCCTCATAAGCTGTAACCCTTACCGCCCACCCTCCCTGCAAGACTCACTGCCTTCTCCTTTGTCCCTTTCCTACTGGCAGGAGCCAGCTGCCTACCTGAGGCCTTCACCCCTTGAAGTTCACCTGTCTTCCCCTTCCTCTTCCTCCTCCTTACAACCTGCTCATGAAAGAAAGGCACAGAGAGGCAGGTACTTGCTCGTGGCTACTTCCTTCCCTCCCATATGTTGGACCAAGACCCCTCCCTGGCATCTGGTACTGCCTAGACGTCGACGGAGTGGGAGATGAGGCATGCCAGTGAAAGCTGTTGGAGCTTTCCTGTTTTGGTTTTGTCTGCTTAGCATAACATGTAAGACTGAGTTCTGGTGGCAGGGACCTAGTCCTTGGGGCTATAGCACTAGCGAGGGGAGGTCCACTGCTCTGGGCCTTGGCTAAGATCAACCCCTGCCCCAGAGATATGGTGCCAAGGGCTTATTAATTTTGATACTAATTTGCTTTGCTGACCAAATACCTGGTATCAAAAGATGGGAAGGCAAAGACTGGAAGCAGTGTTGTGACCATGGGGTCCAGCCACAAACTATGAAGAAAACACAAAGTGTATAAATCTGAATAAGTATATATTTCTACACCTTTTCAAATAGGTTGTTATCAAAGATTTAATCAATGGGTAATATGCTCCTCGTGGCTGGGAAGCATCAGTTGCCATATATTAAAAAGAAAGAAAAGAGGTGTCTGGGTGGCTTCCTCCATAAGTGTCCTTTCTTTTCAGGTCATGATCCCAGGGTCCTGGGATGGAGCCCCACATCAGGCTCTCTGCTCAGTGGGAACCCTGCTTCTCCTTTTCCCTCTGCCCTGTTTATAGTTCCTCTTCCTGTCTCTCTGTCTGTCAAATAAATAAAATATTTTTTAAAAAAAGAAACAAATAAAATGTTTTTAAAAGATCTTTTTTTTTAAATTTTTTAGGGGTGCCTGGATGACTCAGTTGTTTAAGCAGATGTTTGCCTTTGGCTGAGGTCATGATTCCAGTGTACAGGGATCCAGCCCTGCATGGGACTACTTGGACCCCAAGGAGCTTGCTTCTTCCTCTCCCTTTGCACGTGATTACCCCCGCTTGTGTGCTTCCTCTCTCTCTCTCTCTCTCTCTCTCTCTCGCTGTCAATAAACAAAATAAAATATTTTACTAAATAAATAAATAAATAAATAAATAAATAAAGTTCTAAACCTACTTTCAGTTTAGGTCCCTTAAGAAATGTTGCTACTGATTCATTAAAAAAAAAAAAAAGAAAATATAAATTTAGAATGATGCTTCCAGAGCTAAAAAGCTGTGTTTTTTTTTTTCAGGATTAAATATAGAAGTGCTTTATAAAGTAAAAGAAAAACTATGCTATATTAACACTAATCACACTATAACTTTGGTGGTTATATCAAGATAATGAAAAGTGATTTTTAAACAAATTTCATTATCAGACATAAAGATCAAGTCAAAATTACAGAAGAGTAAAAGGAGGATGAATTCATCAGGGAGTATAACAATGCTTGACTTTTAATACTTAATCCCAGATTTGGGGATATATAGGGAAAAAAACTAGGAACAAAAATCATAACTTCTACCTTAGAAGAGAAATGGAAAAAAAGTTTCAACACCTTTAAGATTATATAGACAAATGGTCATCAAATTGGTAAGATATGTAAGACTTGAACAAAAATTATCAACTAACTAGATATGCTTGATATTACAGAACACTCCCAACAGATGCAGACTACATATATCTTAAGCCATGATTTTCTTTGCAAAGGTCAACATTGATAATGTTCTAGTCATACCTCCGCATACCGGGAAAGAAGTAGCATATTTCTTGAAAGACACAGCTATCAAAGCTCCATTGAGAAACCGTAAAGATGGAGAAGGGATTTGCAAATTATATATCTGATAATGGACATCTACTCTGATTATTAAAAAATGAATAAAAATAAAAACCCTACTAATAACCAAACCGAGTATCCAATTTTACATGTGAAGAAAATTATTGAAGAGACATGTCACCAAAAGGATATGGATGCCTTATAAGCACATGACAAATTTCACAACATTTAGACATTAAAGAAATACAAATTAAAATCATGAGACATGCTTACATATCTATTAGAATGGCTAAAAATTATAAAGGCCTATTGTAATTCGTCTAAGCTAGATTGAGAAGCGACAAAAAATCTAAACTGTTGTTGGCATATATCATGATACCACCACTTTGGAAAATAGTATGAAAATTTTTTTAAATGCAAAATATGTTGCAGTTACACGAATAGCCATTTTACTACTAGGCATTTAACCAAGAGAAGCAAACCCTATCTTCGTACAAGGACTTGTATATGAATTTCATAGCAGCTTTATTTTTAAGAATTGAAAACAGGGGAAATGTTCATCAATGTCCATCAATAGAGCAAAGACAAATTATGATCTATTCATTAAAGAGATTACTATTCAACATCAAAATGAACTATTTACAATTGGAGATTCTCAAAGTAATGATGCTGAGAAAAGAAAAGCCAGGCAATAAATAGTACATACTGTGTGATTCTATGACTATAAAAAAATCTAGAAAATACAAATTTATATATAGTCACAGTCATCAAATATATTGGTGTGATTTTAGTGCCTTCTTCTGTGCTCCCATAGCTTCCTACACTTGGATCTCCGAGCATTTGTTACACCATGTGAAAATATGAACTCTTTTTCTTTATTCTGTCTTACAAGAAAAAGAATCCTTGAAATTTTATGGACATTTGAACTCTCAGTTATTAGCAGAAATTCTATCACACAGTAAGTTTCCAAATATATAAGCCAGAGTTTTACAATGACTTCTAAGATTTTACATGATCTAGCCACTCATTTAACCTCTGTGACCTCTTTCCCTGCTACTCTTCAGTCCCTCACAGTGGCCTCCTTGCTATTCCTCAGATATGCCAGGCACGATCCAACCTTATGGCCTTCAAGATAGCCAATTCCTTTGTCTGGAGTGACTTTATTGCTGATAGTTCTGGGCCAATTCATCACCTTTCCGTACCTTTGTTCAATTGTCAGCTTCAATGTAACTACCCTGATCTTCCTATTAAAATTTTTAACTCCCCATCTCCTGCCTAGCAACCTTGATTTTTCTCACCCTGATCGAATTTTTCTTTTTCCCCATTGTACTCATCATTTTTGAATACACGATGCAATTTTTATTAAGGTTTATAGCTTTTACTTGTCTCACCCATTAAAATAAAAGTTCTACAAAGCCAAGTATTTCATTTACCAGTGTAGTCTGAAGTAATATCTGCCATATACTAGGTTCAGTAGACAATTGGTAAATTTCAGAAAAAATTAATGTTGAGAGTATACTGAATTTCATAAGTCATTTCAATATTTTTTTCCAAACAATAAAGTATGTTAAACATACCTTAAATTTACTTTCAAAATATTTTATAGCATATAATGGGCAATATACATAAGCCTTAAAGAAACAATCATATAAATAACCATTTCATTCCTACTTAAAAATTGCATAATACCACACTCCTAGATCCTCTCTGGATGCTCAAAAATAACCTTCCAAAGGAAATACATTTTTAAAAATAACAGATTTTTTGGCAAATAATTTAATAAAATAAAAGTTTCATTCATCTATGTAGATAATAATAAATGTTTTTAATAAGCATGAAATTATAACTCTGAAGTGTGCTAAAATGAAACCACCTGCTAAGGGTGAGAGAACAAAAATAAACATCATTTTTCCAAATAAGAGGAATTTATTACCTTTGAATCAAAGCATGTGGATTTGTTCAAACTGGCAATAAAGGAATATGGAAACACAATCCATAGAATGCCAAATTTTAGATTTCTAAAAGACTTCAAAGTGAAGAGTATACATTTTTTAAATGCTACATAATGCTACATAATGACAAGATGACAGGTTGTGACAAATAGCATTTTAAAAGCTCTACTCATAATGGAACGGAAGATGTCATTTCCCTATAATTTTATATATGTCATTAATTTATGTTGTATCTGGATACAACATATTACGAAACAGATGTTCATGAAAGACTAAATCATTTTTAATGGAACGTAATAATTTGAACCTACATCTATTAATCATTTTTTTCGATCTAACATTTATACTCTCGCTAAACATTTTATCAGTTGTCGACAAAATTAAAAAAAAATAGGATAAAAACTCGTGTTAGGAAAAGTAGATTTTCTTTGAAATTTACATTTAAATGAAAATATTTGCATACATTTTTAAAACTTTAAATGTAATTTTATATAGATCTGACCTATCAGATGATATAAATTTTTGCAGAAAATATGACATATTATTTTGATCTTGGTTGAAGGTATTAATAAAGAGCAACTGTTTGTATTATATGTATTGTGGTATCTTAGTTAATAAACATGAATAAACTGGTATAAAATATGTTTTTTTAATAATTTTATTTATTTCTTTGACAGAGATCACAGGAAGGCGGAGAGGCAAGCAGAGAGAGAGGAATGGAAGCAGGCTCCCTGCTGAGAAGAGAGCCCACTGTGGGACTGAATCCCAGGAACCTGGAATCATAACCTGAGCCGAAGGCAGAAATTTTAACCCACTGAGCCACCCAGGCGCTCTAAAATATGTTTTTTTTTTATATAGAATTATAGTTCTTGCCAAAATATGGAACTAGCGGGAACTGAATGCCTCCTTCAAAGTCAGCTCTGGAGAAATTATGCAAGTGTAAAATGGAACTATCAGATATTAACCAAAAACAAAGAAAGGATGATAAATTCCTTAAAAGACTCAAAGTTTCTCTTGACTGGTATGTTTCAAGCTCTATTCCTGGTTTGAGGACAGTTTTTAACAGGCCTGTCAATGTTGAAATCAGCTGGATGTTTAGAGGCTATCAGAACTGTGCAAAAACCTTGAAGGTGTAAAGACTTGAAAATTCTTTAGAGAGATTAGCTCCCTAAGGCATTATTCATCCACACATTTTCCTCCAAACAATTAAGGCTGATGGATGAGGGGCATCTGAGGGGCTCTCTCATCACGTGGGTGGTGGGTTAAGCCTCTGCCTTCATCTCAAGTCATGGTCTCTGGGTCTTGGGATCCAGCCCCATATCGGGCTCTGCTCAAAAGGAAGCCTGCTTCCCTCCCATGCTTGCTGCCTCTCTGCTTTACTTGTAATCTCTCTCTCTCTCTGTGTGTGTCCATATATAAATAATAAAATCTTAAAAAAACGCTGATGCATGATAAATTATGAAAAACTGCTCCCTCCAAATGATGCTTCTTCATAAGGATTTAAGAATTTAAAATTGTAAGAATTTAAAATTGAAACTTGATCGTAGGATTATGTTACAGAATAACATCAAGTGAAGGCAGTTATTATTAGATCTGAAAATATTTGTGATTCTGAAATTCTTGGCCTCATTAGTAAATTTAGTTTTTTAAATTATCCCATGGAGTGGTTGATTGGCCTTCAGTCTTTCATTGATGTATATCATTGGGTCAAATGAGATGTGTGTGCCCAGAAAACTATATATAATCTTTGTATTTCACTGGAGATGGCATTTCTGAGTTTTGTTCAATTGAATTTGGACAAATGTTTTAATAGTCACTTCTAGAGTTGGCCCTGGAAGAATATCTTCCTTTTTTTTTTCTCTTCCGATTCTCTGAAAAAACACTGACTAATTCACCTTTTATCACAGTGATATCACAAAATCAAGTTTTTCCAAAACACTATAGCTGCAAAAGAGAAGGAAGCTACTCAGAATGTAATGCTATTGTGAATGATTGAGAAAGAAAAACATTATGTATAATTAAGCTACCAGTTTCAATGTATTTTATTGTTGCTTAGAAAATCTTCAGCATACCCAGGACTTTTACAGAGATTTGATGAATCCTAAGAGGAAAACTGAACTCATGGACAAAATTAACTATGCCCATAAAAGTACAATTACTTACCTAAAAAAGATGATGTGGTTAAACTTTATATGGCAATCCAAGTGTTATTGGAACAGGAATTTAAAAAATAGCTTAGGGGCGCCTAGGTGGCTCCAGTGGATTAAGCACTGCCTTCGCTCAGGTCATGGTATCAGGGGTTCCTGGGATCACATCCTGCAACAGGCTTGTTGCTCTAAATAAATAAATAAAATCTTTAAAAAAGAATGACTGTACTTACTTTAAAAAATAGCTTAAAAGGGGGCACCTGGGTGGCTCAGTGGGTTAGCTGC